>NC_084636.1:33311460-33416460 GCF_033978795.1 Nerophis ophidion | reverse complement strand
CGTCAGGACCCTGCGGGACCCTGAGAGCGGCTCCTCTGCGGCGAGTGGCGGCCCCGACATGAGCAGGCTGGGCAGCCTGGGGGCGGGCGGGCAGGACTCGCTCTTCTGCGCCTTCAGCCGCCAGAGACCAGCAGGGTCTTCACCTCCCGGTCCACCCGAGACCCCGGAGGACCCCGACAGGACCCGTGTGGAGGACCCCGACAGGACGGCGAGGGTCTCTGAGGAGCAGAAGAGGGAGGAACTGGCCCGGGACATCATGGACAAGGACAAGTCCCTGGCAGAGATCCTGGACCAGAGCAAGATGAAGACCACCATGGACCTGATGGAGGGCATCTTCCCTCAAGGGGAGCGACTGCTGGACGCGGCAAACCAGCGCAGGAAAGGCCCATCCAAGTCCGCCACCACACGCCCTGTTGAAGAAAGGTCAGCCTCCATTTTTAACTCCTTCCAGACTTCTGGCACTCTTTTGACTTTTAAACAAAGACCAGATTTTATTTGCGTTATTCAAGGTCAAATTGTTGTCTAACAGTGTCTTTTGTAAAACTACTAGCATAGCAACGCCAGCTACATGCCAACATTACACTTCAACATCATGCTAAGTTAGCAACACTAGCATAGCTATGTGAGCCACCTGCTAACATTACATTTCAACATCATGCTAGGTTAGTAACACTAGCATAGCTATATGAGTTACATGCTATGATTAAATTTTACAGTAACATCATGCTAGGTTGGCAACACTAGCATTGCTATGTGAGCTACATGCTACTAGCATAGATACGCAAGCTACATGCTACTAGCATAGATACGCCAGCTACATGCCAACATTACACTTCAACATCATGCTATGTTAGTAACAGTAGCGTAGCTATCTGAGCTACATGCTAACAATACATTTTAACGACATGATAGGTTGGCAACACTAGCATAGGTATGTGAGCTACAGGCTAACATTACATTTCAACATCATGCTAGGTTAGCACCACTAGCATAGCTATGTGAGCTACATGCGAAAATTACATTTATCATCATACTAGGTTAGCAACGCTAGCATAGCTTTGTAAGCTACATTCTAATATTGCACTTTAACATCATGCTAAGTTAGCAACACTAGCATAGCTATGTGAGCTACAGGCTAACATTACATTTCAACATCATGCTAGGATAGCAACACTAGCATAGCTATGTGAGCTACATGCGAAAATTACATTTATCATCATACTAGGTTAGCAACGCTAGCATAGCTTTGTAAGCTACATTCTAATATTGCACTTTAACATCATGCTAAGTTAGCAACACTAGCATAGCTATGTGAGCCACCTGCTAACATTACACTTCAACATCATGCTAGGTTAGTAACACTAGCATAGCTAAATGAGTTACATGCTATGATTAAATTTTACAGTAACATCATGCTAGGTTGGCAACACTAGCATTGCTATGTGAGCTACATGCTACTAGCATAGATACGCAAGCTACATGCTACTAGCATAGATACGCCAGCTACATGCCAACATTACACTTTAACATCATGCTATGTTAGTAACAGTAGCGTAGCTATCTGAGCTATATGCTAACAATACATTTTAACGACATGATAGGTTGGCAACACTAGCATAGGTATGTGAGCTACAGGCTAACATTACTTTTCAACATCATGCTAGGTTAGCAACACTAGCATAGCTATGTGAGCTACATGCGAAAATTACATTTATCATCATACTAGGTTAGCAACGCTAGCAGAGCTTTGTAAGCTACATTCTAATATTGCACTTTAACATCATGCTAAGTTAGCAACACTAGCATAGCTATGTGAGCCACCTGCTAACATTACACTTCAACATCATGCTAGGTTAGTAACACTAGCATAGCTATATGAGTTACATGCTATGATTAAATTTTACAGTAACATCATGCTAGGTTGGCAACACTAGCATTGCTATGTGAGCTACATGCTACTAGCATAGATACGCAAGCTACATGCTACTAGCATAGATACGCCAGCTACATGCCAACATTACACTTTAACATCATGCTATGTTAGTAACAGTAGCGTAGCTATCTGAGCTACATGCTAACAATACATTTTAACGACATGATAGGTTGGCAACACTAGCATAGGTATGTGAGCTACAGGCTAACATTACATTTCAACATCATGCTGGGTTAGCACCACTAGCATAGCTATGTGAGCTACATGCTAAAATTACATTTATCATCATACTAGGTTAGCAACGCTAGCATAGCTTTGTAAGCTACATTCTAATATTGCACTTTAACATCATGCTAAGTTAGCAACACTAGCATAGCTATGTGAGCCACCTGCTAACAATACACTTCAACATCATGCTAGGTTAGCAACACTAGCATAGCTATGTGAGCTACATACTAAAATTACATTTATCATCATATTAGGTTAGCAACGCTAGCATAGCTTTGTAAGCTACATTCTAATATTGCACTTTAACATCATGCTACGTTAGCAACACTAGCATAGCTATGTGAGCCACCTGCTAACAATACACTTCAACATCATGCTAGGTTAGTAACACTAGCATAGCTATATGAGTTACATGCTATGATTAAATTTTACAGTAACATCATGGTAGGTTGGCAACACTAGCATTGCTATGTGAGCTACATGCTACTAGCATAGATACGCCAGCTACATGCCAACATTACACTTTAACATCATGCTATGTTAGTAACAGTAGCGTAGCTATCTGAGCTACATGCTAACAATACATTTTAACGACATGATAGGTTGGCAACACTAGCATAGGTATGTGAGCTACAGGCTAACATTACATTTCAACATCATGCTAGGTTAGCAACACTAGCATAGCTATGTGAGCTACATGCTAAAATGACATTTATCATCATATTAGGTTAGCAATGCTAGCATAGCTTTGTAAGCTACATTCTAATATTGCATTTTAACATCATGCTAAGTTAGCAACACTAGCATAGCTGTGTGAGCCACCTGCTAACAATACACTTCAACATCATGCTAGGTTAGTAACACTAGCATAGCTATATGAGTTACATGCTATGATTAAATTTTACAGTAACATCATGCTAGGTTGGCAACACTAGCATTGCTATGTGAGCTACATGCTACTAGCATAGATACACAAGCTACATGCTACTAGCATAGATACGCCAGCTACATGCCAACATTACACTTTAACATCATGCTATGTTAGTAACAGTAGCGTAGCTATCTGAGCTACATGCTAACAATACATTTTAACGACATGATAGGTTGGCAACACTAGCATAGGTATGTGAGCTACAGGCTAACATTACATTTCAACATCATGCTAGGTTAGCAACACTAGCATAGCTATGTGAGCCACCTGCTAACATTACAATTCAACATCATGCTAGGTTAGCACCACTAGCATAGCTATATGAGCTACATGCCTAAGTTATATTTGACATTGTCACGTCAAATTTCTTCTCCCTACAAACCCCCCCTCCCCCCAATTTACTTCCGGGGTCATGATTAATACAGACGTTTTGTTAAAGCTATATTATAAAAATACAGACGTTTATATTATAAAAAAAATTTTAAAACAGTTTACAAACACAAGCTATGGGATGACATTAGAGGAAACGTGACCCCGGAAGTAAATGCGTAATCCCATAGCTTGTGTTTGTAAATTGTTTTTTAAATGTTTTTATAATATAGCGTTGACAAAACGTCTGTATTTTTATAATATAGCGTTATATTTTTATAATATCGCGTTAACAAAACGTCTGTATTAATCATGACCCCGGAAGTAAATGGGGGGGGAAGAAATTTGGCGTGACAACATCATGCCAGGTTAGCAACATTAGCATAGCTACGTGAGCTACATGCTAACATTACACTTTAACATCTTGCTAGGTTAGCAACACTAGCATAGCTCTGTGAGCTCGATGTTATTATAACATTTAACATCATGCTAGGTTAGTAACAGTAGCATAGCTATATGAGTTACATGCTATGATTACATTTTACAGTAACATCATGCTAGGTTGGCAACACTAGCATTGCTATGTGAGCTACATGCTACTAGCATGGATACGCAAGCTACATGCTAACATTACACTTTGACATCGTGCTAGGTTGGTAACAGTAGCCTAGCTATATGAGCTAAATGTTGAGAATACATTTTAACTTCATGTTAGGTTGGCAACACTAGCATAGGTATGTGACCTACATGCTAACATTACATTTCAACATCATGCTAGGTTAGCAACACTAGCACAGTTATGTGAGCTACATGCTAACGTTACATTTTTAACATCATGCTAAGTTAGCAACTCTAGCATAGTTTTGAGAGCTGCCTGCTAACATTACACTTTAGCATCATGCTAGGTTAGTAACACTAGCATAGCTACGTGAGCTACATGCTAACATTACACTTTAACATATTGCTAGGTTAGCAACACTAGCATAGCTCTGTGAGCTCGATGCTATTATAACATTTAACATCATGCTAGGTTAGTAACAGTAGCATAGCTATATGAGTTACATGCTATGATTACATTTTACAGTAACATCATGCTAGGTTGGCAACACTAGCATTGCTATGTGAGCTACATGCTACTAGCATGGATACGCAAGCTACATGCTAACATTACACTTTGACATCATGCTAGGTTAGTAACAGTAGCCTAGCTAAATGAGCTAAATGTTAAGAATACATTTTAACTTCATGTTAGGTTGGCAACACTAGCATAGGTATGTGAGCTACATGCTAACATTACATTTCAACATCATGCTAGGTTAGCAACACTAGCACAGCTATGTGAGCTACATGCTAACATTACATTTTTAACATCATGCTAGGTTAGCAACGCTAGGATAGTTTTGAGAGCCGCCTGCTAACATTACACTTTAGCATCATGCTAGGTTAGTAACACTAGCATAGCTACGTGAGCTACATGCTAACATTACACTTTAACATCTTGCTAGGTTAGCAACACTAGCATAGCTCTGTGAGCTCGATGTTATTATAACATTTAACATCATGCTAGGTTAGTAACAGTAGCATAGCTATATGAGTTACATGCTATGATTACATTTTACAGTAACATCATGCTAGGTTGGCAACACTAGCATTGCTATGTGAGCTACATGCTACTAGCATAGATACGCAAGCTACATGCTAACATTACACTTTGACATCATGCTAGGTTAGTAACAGTAGCCTAGCTATATGAGCTAAATGTTAAGAATACATTTTAACTTCATGTTAGGTTGGCAACACTAGCATAGGTATGTGACCTACATGCTAACATTACATTTCAACATCATGCTAGGTTAGCAACACTAGCACAGCTATGTGAGCTACATGCTAACGTTACATTTTTAACATCATGCTAGGTTAGCAATGCTAGCATAGTTTTGAGAGCCGCCTGCTAACATTACACTTTAGCATCATGCTAGGTTAGTAACACTAGCATAGCTACGTGAGCTACATGCTAACATTACACTTTAACATCTTGCTAGGTTAGCAACATTAGCATAGCTCTGTGAGCTCGATGTTACTATAACATTTAACATCATGCTAGTTTAGTAACAGTAGCATAGCTATATGAGTTACATGCTATGATTAAATTTTACAGTAACATCATGCTAGGTTGGCAACACTAGCATTGCTATGTGAGCTACATTCTAACATTACACTTTGACATCATGCTAGGTTAGTAACAGTAGCCTAGCTATATGAGCTAAATGTTAACAATACATTTTAACTTCATGTTAGGTTGGCAACACTAGCATAGGTATGTGAGCTACATGCTAACATTACATTTCAACATCATGCTGGGTTAGCAACACTAGCACAGCTATGTGAGCTACATGCTAACATTACATTTTTAACATCATGCTAGGTTAGCAACGCTAGCATAGTTTTGAGAGCCGCCTGCTAACATTACACTTTAGCATCATGCTAGGTTATTAACACTAGCATAGCTTCGTGAGCTACATGCTAACATTACACTTTAACATAATTCTAGATTAACACTGGCATAGCTTTGTGAGCCACCTGCTAACATTACACTTTAACATCATGCTACGTTAGCAACACTAGCATAGCTATGTGAGCTACATGCTAACATGACATAGCAGGACAGCTTTAAAACAACATTAACTGTTGTTAAAAAATGTTATGTTCTTCATTAAAGAGAAAAGGAGGACAATATGGTTGCCATGGTCACCAGCTCCGCCTACTACAGTACTTCAGCCCCCAAAGCCGAGCTCCTCATCAAAATGAAGGATATGCAGGACCAGAACGAGGACGAGGACTACGACGACGAGCTGGACATGGACTTGGCCAACAAGAAGGTGAAGTTTATTAAAAGTTATGTTTTCCCAGCCTGCTGTGGACTATGAGTGAAACAACGTCTTGCTGGAGCAGCAGGAGCTGATCTCCAGCCTGAGCCAGAAACTGCAGGTCCTGCGTGAGGCGCGCCACAGTCTGCAGGAGGACGTGCTGGACAACAACGCTCTGGGCGAGCAGGTGGAGGCCCGAGTCCAGCAGGTGTGCAAGCCCAACGAGCTGGACAAGTTCCGCATGTTCGTGGGGGACCTGGACAAGGTGGTCAGTCTGCTGCTCTCCCTGTCGGGGCGTCTGGCCCGGGTGGAGAACGCCCTCAACAGTCTGGACCGGGACGCCACGCCCGAGGAGCAAGTACGTACACACCTGTGTCCCCAAACCAATTTTTGCTCTTTTAGGTTAGGATTCATCACCAGAGCCCTTGCATTGGGTCCAAATACTTACGATTATGCCCTAACCCATTTTTAAAAGTTTTATTACATTCTTGTGTAATTAACCTGTTATTAATCATTAGTTAACTAACTATGTCCAAATATCCCCAAACTTGTGTGTTGTGAATATTAAGTCATTATTATAAATACTAAGTAATTGTTATGAATAATAATAATAGTACGTCATCATTAAAAATGCTAAGTAGTTATTATGAATAATAAGGAATTATTATGAGTAAAAGGTCAATATTATGAACAATAAACTATTATTATGAATAATAAGTCATTATTATGGATATTAAGTCAGTATTATGAATACTATGTAGTTATTTTGAAGAATGAGTCGTTATTATGAGTAATAAGCCAATATTATGAACAATAAGGGATTGTTATGAATAATAAATCATTATGGATACTAAGTCATTATTATGAGAAATAAGTGATTATTCTGAATATTAAGTCATTATGATAAATAACATGTGGTTATTATGAATAATAAGTCGTTATATTTAGTAATAAGTCAATAATATGAACAATAAGTGATTATTATGAATACCAAGTCATTATGGCTACTAAGTCATTTTTATAAATAATAGGTGATTATTTTGGATACTAAGTCAATATTAGGAATAATAATTCACTATTGTGGATAATAAGTCATTATCAGTAATAAGTGATTATTATAAATGATAAGTCATTATTATGATTTTGATAGATTGATACTTTTATTAGTAGATAACACAGTACAGTACATATTCCGTACAATTGACCACTAAATGGTAACACCCCAATAAGTTTTTCAACTTGTTTAAGTCGGGGTCCACGTTATTTAATTCATGGTAAGTGATAATTATAAGTGATTATTGTTAATAAGTCATTATTATGAAGACCAAGTCATTATTATGAGAAATAAGTGATTATTATGAATATTAAGTCATTATGATAAATAACATGTGATTATTATGAATAATAAGTCGTTATATTTAGTAATAAGTCAATAATATTCAATAAACGGAAATGCTGATTATCGGTCCTGCTAGACACCGACCTCTATTTAATGATACAACTCTAACATTTGACAACCAAACAATTAAACAAGGCGACACGGTAAAGAATCTGGGTATTATCTTCGACCCAACTCTCCCCTTTGAGGCACACATTAAAAGCGTTACTAAAACGGCCTTCTTTCATCTCCGTAATATCGCTAAAATTCGCTCCATTCTGTCCACTAAAGACGCTGAGATCATTATCCATGCACTTATTATTGTCACCGACGTCCCACTGGGTGTGAGTTTTCCTTGCCCTTATGTGGGCCTACCGAGGATGTCGTAGTGGTTTGTGCAGCCCTTTGAGACACTAGTGATTTAGGGCTATATAAGTAAACATTGATTGATTGAGTGATAATATGAACAATAAGTGATTATTATGAATACCAAGTCATTATGGCTACGAAGTCATTTTTATAAATAATAGGTTATTATTTTGGATACAAAGTCAATATTAGGAATAATAATTCACTATTGTGGATAATAAGTCATTATCAGTAATAAGTGATTATTATAAATGATAAGTCATTATTATGATTTTGATAGATTGATACTTTTATTAGTAGATGGCACAGTTCAGTACATATTCCGTACAATTGACCACTAAATGGTAACACCCGAATAAGTTTTTCAACTTGTTTAAGTCGGGGTCCACGTTATTTAATTCATGGTAAGTGATAATTATAAGTGATTATTGTTAATAAGTCATTATTATGAAGACCAAGTCATTATTATGAGAAATAAGTGATTATTATGAATATTAAGTCATTATGATAAATAACATGTGATTATTATGAATAATAAGTCGTTATATTTAGTAATAAGTCAATAATATTCAATAAACGGAAATGCTGATTATCGGTCCTGCTAGACACCGACCTCTATTTAGTAATACAACTCTAACATTTGACAACCAAACAATTAAACAAGGCGACACGTTAAAGAATCTGGGTATTATCTTCGACCCAACTCTCCCCTTTGAGGCACACATTAAAAGCGTTACTAAAACGGCCTTCTTTCATCTCCGTAATATCGCTAAAATTCGCTCCATTCTGTCCACTAAAGACGCTGAGATCATTATCCATGCACTTGTTATTGTCACCGACGTCCCACTGGGTGTGAGTTTTCCTTGCCCTTATGTGGGCCTACCGAGGATGTCGTGGTGGTTTGTGCAGCCCTTTGAGACACTAGTGATTTAGGGCTATATAAGTAAACATTGATTGATTGAGTGATAATATGAACAACAAGTGATTATTATGAATACCAAGTCATTATGGCTACTAAGTCATTTTTATAAATAATAGGTGATTATTTTGGATACTAAGTCATTATTAGGAATAATAATTCACTATTGTGGATAATAAGTCATTATCAGTAACAAGTTATTATTATAAATAATAAGTAATTATTATGATTTTGATTGATTGATACTTTTATTAGTAGATGGCACATTACAGTACATATTCCGTACAATTGACCACTAAATGGTAACACCCGAATAAGTTTTTCAACTTGTTTAAGTCGGGGTCCACGTTATTTAATTCATGGTAAGTGATAATTATAAGTGATTATTGTTAATAAGTCGTTATTATGGATAATAAGTTGTTATTATGAATAATAAGTCATTATTATTAATAATAAGTTGTTGTTGTGAATAATAAGTATTTTTATGAATAAGTCATTAATGGCATAAACGGCCAATAACTTAAAAGATGTTATGAATAATAAGTTATTATCATGGATAATAGGTCATTATTGTGAAAATAAGTGATTATTACCAATAATAAGACATTATTATGAATAATAAGTAATTATTACAGATATAAGTAATTATTATGGATACCAAGTCGTTATTATGAGAAATAAGTCTATTATTAACAATAAGTGATTATTATGAATAATAAGTCATTAAAAGCATAAACGTTACTAACTTAAAAGATGTTATGAATAATAAGTTATTATAAATAATACCTTATTATTATGGATACTAACTCATTATTATAAATAAGTGATTATTATGATTAATAAGTCAATATTATTGATACTAAGTCATTATTTTGGAATAGTAAGTGATCATTATGGATACTAAGTCATTATTATGAATGCATGATTATTATTAATCATAAGTGATGATTATGAATAATAAGTCATTGTCATGAAGTCCTTATGAGTAATAAGTGATTATTTTGTATAATAAATCATTATTATGATTAATAACTGATTATTTTTAATAAGTTGTTACTATGAATAATAAGTCATCATTATGAATAATAAGTCATTAATTGCATCAAAGGTTAATTAAACGGATGGTTATGAAGAATGTCATTAATAGCATCAACAGTTAATAACTTTAAATATGTTATGAATGCTAAGTTATCATTTTGCATAATAAGTTATTATAAATAATAAGTAATTAATAGCAAAACTTTAAAGGATTGTTATGAATGATAAGTAATTATTATGGCTAATAAGTGATTATTATGAATAAGAAGTAATAATTATGATTAATAAATTGTTATTGTTAAGTCATTATTATGAATAATAAGTAATCATTATGAATAATAAATCAGTGTTATGAATAATGAGTCATTAATAGCATCAAAGGTTAATAACTTAAAATTATGTTTGTGAATAATAAGTAATTATTATGAATGATACGTTATTAATCGCATAAAAGGTTAATAGCTTTAAAGGTTATTATGAATAATAAGTAATTATTACAAATAATAAGTAATTGTTATGGATATTAAGTCAGTATTATAAATACTATGTACTTATTATGAATAATAAGTCGTTATTATGAGTAATAAGCCAGTATTATGATTGTTATAAATAGTAAATAATAATTATGGATACTAAGTCATTATTATGAAGACTAATTCATTATTATGAGAAATAAGTGATTATTATGAATAATAAGTGATTATTATGAATATTAAGTCATTATAATAAATAATACGTAGTTATTTTGATTAATAAGTCGTTATTATTAGTAATAAGTCAATAATATGAACAATAAGTGATTATTATGAATGTCAAGTCATTATGGCTACTAAGTCATTTTTATAAATAATAGGTGATTATTTTGGATACTAAGTCATTAGGAATAATAATTCACTATTGTGGATAATAAGTCATTATCAGTAAGAAGTGATTATTATAAATAAGTCATTATTATGATTTTGATTGATTGATTGATACTTTTATTAGTAGATGGCACAGTTCAGTACATATTCCGTACAATTGACCACTAAATGGTAACACCCCAATAAGTTTTTCAACTTGTTTAAGTCGGGGTCCACGTTATTTAATTCATGGTAAGTGATTATTATAAGTGATTATTGTTAAGTCGTTATTATGAATAATAAGTCGTTACTATGAATAATAAGTCGTTTTTATGAATAATAAGTTGTTATTATGAATAATAAGTATTTTTTATGAATAAGTCATTAATAGCATAAACGTCTAATAACTTAAAATATGTTATGAATAATAAGTTATTATTATGGATAATAGGTCATTACTGCGAAAAATAAGTGATTATTACAAATAACAAATCATTATTATGAATAATAAGTGATTATTACAGATATAAGTAATTATTATGGATACTCGTTATTATGAGGAATAAGTCAATATTAATTATTATGAATAATAAGTCATTAATAGCATAAACAGTTACTAACTTAAAAGATGTCATGAATAATAAGTTATTTCAAATAATACCTTATTATTATAGGGACGGCGTGGCGCAGTGGGAGAGTGGCCGTGCGCAACCCGAGGGTCACTGGTTCAAATCCCACCTAGAACCAACCTCGTCACGTCCGTTGTGTCCTGAGCAAGACACTTCACCCTTGCTCCTGATGGGTGCTGGTTGGCGCCTTGCATGGCAGCTCCCTCCATCAGTGTGTGAATGTGTGTGTGAATGGGTAAATGTGGAAGTAGTGTCAAAGCGCTTTGAGTACCTTGAAGCTAGAAAAGCGCTATACAAGTACAACCCATTTATTTATAACCCATTTATTATGGATACTAACTCATTATTATGAATAAGTGATTATTATGAATAATAAGTCAATGTTATGGATACTAAGTAATTATTTTTGAATAATAAGTGATCATTATTTATACTAAGTCATTATTATGGATGCTAAGTCATTGTTATGAATAATGCATGATTATTATTAATCACAAGTGATGATTATGAATAATAAGTCATTGTCATGGAGTCATTATTATGAGTAATAAGTGATTATTTTGTATAATAAATCATTATTATGATTAATAACTGATTATTTTTATTGAGTTGTTTTATGAATAATAAGTCATCATTATGAATAATAAGTCATTAATAGCATCAAAGGTTAATTAAACGGATGGTTATGAATAATGTCATTAATAGCATCAACAGTTAATAACTTTAAATATGTTATGAATGATAAGTTATCATAATGAATAATAAGTTATTCTCATAAATAATAAGTCATTTTTGGCAAACATGTTGACTTTAAAGGATGGTTATGAATGATAAGTAATTATTATGGCTAATAAGTGATTATTATGAATAATAAGTAATTATAATGATTAATAAGTGATTATGGTTAATAAGTCATTATTATGAATAATAAGTAATATTATAAATAATAAATCAGTGTTATGAATAATAAGTCAAAGGTTAATAACTTAAAATTATGTTTGTGAATAATAAGTAATTATTATGAATGATACGTTATTAATAGCATAAAATGTTAATAGCTTTAAAGGGTGTTATGAATAATAAGTAATTATTATGAATAATAAGTAATTATTACGAATAAGTAATTATTATGGATACTAAGTAATTATTATGACTAAGTGATTATTATGAATAATAAGTGATTATTATTAAGAAGTCATTATGATGAATAATAAGACATTATTATAAATAATAAGTCATCATTATGAATAACAAATCATTAATATGAATATTAAGTCATTAATCGCATCAAACTTAAAAGGATGTTTGTGAATAATTGGTAATTATTATTAAAATTACATTATTAATAGCATAAATGTTAATAACTTTAAAGGATGGTTATGAATGATAAGTAATTATTATGAGTAAGTGATTATTATGAATAATAAGTAATTGTAATGATTAATAAGTGATTATGGTTAATAAGTCATTATTATGAATAATAAGTAATCATTATAAATAATAAATCAGTGTTATGAATAATAAGTCATTAATCGCATCAAACTTGAAAGGATGTTTGTGAATAATTAGTAATTATTATTAAAATTACATTATTAATAGCATAAAATGTTAATAACTTTAAAGGATAAGTAATTATTATGGCTAATAAGTGATTATTATGAATAATAAGTAATTATAATAATTAATAAGTGATTATGGTTAATAAGTCATTATTATGAATAATAAGTAATCATTATGAATAATAAATCAGTGTTATGAATAATAAGTCAAAGGTTAATAACTTAAAATTATGTTTGTGAATAATAAGTAATTATTATGAATGATACGTTATTAATAGCATAAAATGTTAATAGCTTTAAAGGGTGTTATGAATAATAAGTAATTATTATGAATAATAAGTAATTATTACGAATAAGTAATTATTATGAATAATAAGTAATTATTACGAATAAGTAATTATTATGGATACTAAGTAATTATTATGACTAAGTGATTATTATGAATAATAAGTGATTATTATTAAGAAGTCATTATGATGAATAATAAGACATTATTATAAATAATAAGTCATCATTATGAATAACAAATCATTAATATGAATATTAAGTCATTAATCGCATCAAACTTAAAAGGATGTTTGTGAATAATTGGTAATTATTATTAAAATTACATTATTAATAGCATAAAATGTTAATAACTTTAAAGGATGGTTATGAATGATAAGTAATTATTATGGCTAATAAGTGATTATTATGAATAATAAGTGATAATGGTAAATAAGGCATTATTATGAATAATAAGTAATCATTATAAATAATAAATCAGTGTTATGAATAATAAGTCAAAGGTTAATAACTTAAAATTATGTTTGTGAATAATAAGTAATTATTATGAATGATACGTTATTAATAGCATAAAGGGTTAATAGCTTTAAAGGGTGTTATGAATAATAAGTAATTATTAGGAATAATAAGTCATTATTATGGATACTACGTAATTATTATGACTAAGTGATTATTATGAAAATAAGGGATTATTGTTAAGAAGTCATTATAATGAATAATAAGTCATTATTATAAATAATAAGTCGTCATTATGAATAACAAATCATTAATATGAATATTAAGTCATTAATCGCATCAAACTTGAAAGGATGTTTGTGAATAATTAGTAATTATTATGAAAATTACATTATTAATAGCATAAAATGTTAATAACTTTAAAGGATGGTTATGAATAATAAGTAATTATTATGAATACTAAGTCATTATTATGGATACTAAGTCATTATTATGAATACTAAATCATTATGGATACTAAGTCATTATTAATGATAAATTATTATTATCAATAATAGGTCGTTAATATGAATACTGTGTGATTGTTATGAACAATAAATGATCATTATAAATAATAAGTGGTTATGAATACTATGTGATCATTATCAACAACAATTGATCATTATGAATAGTAAGTGATCATTATGAGTAATAAGTGGTTATTATGAATAGTAAGTGATCATTATGAGTAATAAGTGGTTATTATGAATAGTAAGTGATCATTATGAGTAATAAGTGTTTTTTATGAATAGTAAGTGATCATTATGAGTAATAGGTGGTTATTATGAATAGTAAGTGATCATTATGAGTAATAAGTGGTTATTATGAATACTAAGTGATCATTATGAGTAATAAGTGGTTATTATGAATAGCACCAGAGGGGGGTGGAGGTGACTCAGGTGGTGCAAAAGTCTTCTGAGGTTGGACGTGCTTTGGCATCTCCCTCCAGCGCACGCTGACGGAGAAGAGGAAGCTGCTGATCCGGCAGCACGAGGACGCCAAGGAGTTGAAGGAGAACCTGGACCGGCGGGGAGCGCGCCGTCTACGAGATCCTGGCCAGCTACCTGGCGCAGGACGGCATGGCGGACTATGAGCACTTTGTCAAGATGAAGTCGGCGCTCATCATGGAGCAGCGTAAGCTGGAGGACAAGATCAAGCTGGGCGAGGAGCAGCTCAAGTGTCTGCTGGACAGTCTGCCAGCGGACCAGAGGCGGGCCTTCTGACACCCCGGCCGCACTTCCTGCCCGCGTCCAGCAGAGGGGGTCAGAAACACACACACACACTGTACATTGCATCAAGCCTCTCCTTCTTCTTCTAGTAATTTATTGTAGCCTTTTGGGTCTGCAAAGGAAGTCCACGCCACCTCACTTCCTGTTTCTCACTTCACCAATTTCACTTGACAACTATTCAGTATCAATCACTTGGATGTGCTACTTTTGTTTACACACCTTCTTCTTCTTCTTGCCTTGTTTGCACCACTCCTGTGGTTTCTTTCATTTTCACTCACTTCTTCCCAACTTTAAAAGACACAACTTGCTCCGCCTTAGAACAAATGTGTTCCATTTTTTTTTTGGCGACCTGTTCTAAAAAAATACAAATAAAAACAGTGGAATAAAAGAGCGAATGTGACAATAAATAGTTGCAATGTTGACTCCAATAACGCAACGTTTTGTTTTTTTTTTCTTTAAAACTGCTCAAAAGAATCTGCGATGAGGTAGCGACTTGTCCAGGGTTTAGCCTGCCTTCCGCCCGAATGCAGCCGAGATAGGCTCCAGCGACCCCAAAAGGGACAAGCGATAGAAAATGGATGGATGCTCAAAAAATAATAATGAATCAAAATTAATGGTGGTATGCTTCACGGTGGCAGAGGGGTTAGTGCGTCTGCCTCACAATACGAAGGTCCTGCAGTCTTGGGTTCAAATCCAGGCTCGGGATCTTTCTGTGTGGAGTTTGCATGTTCTCCCCGTGACTGCGTGGGTTCCCTCCGGGTACTCCGGCTTCCTCCCACTTCCAAAGACATGCACCTGGGGATAGGTTGATTGGCAACACTAAAAAATGGGCCCTAGTGTGTGAATGTGAGTGTGAATGTTGTCTGTCTATCTGTGTTGGCCCTGCGATGAGGTGGCGACTTGTCCAGGGTGTACCCCGCCTTCCGCCCGATTGTAGCTGAGATAGGCGCCAGCGCCCCCCGCCACCCCAAAAGGGAATAAGCGGTAGAAAATGGATGGATGGATGAATTATTGCATGTTTTTGGCCAAAAACAAAAATGTATTATCGATGGCTAAATATGAACTTGATCTAGAGCAGGGGTGCCCACACTTTTTCTGCAGGCGAGCTACTTTTCAATTGACCAACTCGAGGGGATCTACCTCATTTATATATATCATTTATATTTATTTATTTATGAAAGAGACATTTTTGTAAACAAGTTCAATGTGTTTAATGATAATACAAGCATGTGTAACACATATAGATGTCTTTCTTTCACAAAGACAAGAATATAAGTTTGTGTATTACCTGATTCTGATGACTTGCATTGATTGGAATCAGACAGTAATGATGATAACGCCCACATTTTCAAATGGAGGAGAAAAAAAAGTTGTCCTTTCTGTACAATACCACATGAAAGTGGTTGGTTTTTGGCATCTAATTCATCCAGCTTCCATACACTTTACAAGAAAAACATTGGCGGCAAATTCCGTAGCTTGCTTGATTGACATTCACGGCACCCGAGGGTCTTGTGAGATGACGCTGGCTGCTGCCAGTTCATTATTATGAAAAAATGACAGAGAGGAAGGCGAGAAACACTTTTTATTTCAACAGACTTTCGCGCCCTCCCTTCCGTCAAAACTCTAAAGGCCGACTGCACATTTCCTATCTTCACAATAAAAGCCCTGCTTCATGCTGCCTGCGCTAACAAAATAAGAGTCTCGGAAAGCTGGCGTGCACAAGTGATGTGCACGCCAGCTTTCTGAGGGATCGCTTGTGCACGCCAGTTTTCCGAGACTCTGTATTTAGTTAGCGCAGGCAGCATGAAGCAGGGCTTTTATTGTGAAGATAGGAAATGTGCAGTCGGCCTTTAGAGTTTTGACGGAAGGTACGGCGCGAGAGTCTGTTGAAATAAAAAGTGTTTCTGGCCTTCCTCTCGGTCACATTTTCATAATAATGATCTTGCAGCAGCCAGCGTCATCTCACAAGACCCTCCGGTACCGTGAATGTCATTTAAGTGACGTCTTGGTGAAGATTGATGATCACTAATTTTTAGGTCTATTTATTTTAAAAGCCTGGCTGGAGATCGACTGACACACCCCCCGCGGTCGACTGGTAGCTCGCGATCGACGTAATGGGCACCCCTGATCTAGAGTTTTAAGCATTTAAAATAAAAAAAAATAGATACACATGTATGACTTATTTGTAACACTTTAATGAGTGGGACCCTGAGAATTGTATTGGCGTCAGGTTCAATTAAACAGAGACTGAATTCAATTTAGCTCAATTGAAGAGAAACGTCTGGGCTGTACTCTTTTTGCAGTCTCCCGCCACGCTCTGACCAAAGATTATACGCCTCTTCTTTTATTTGGACTTTTACCTGATTACATGCCCACAGCTGTTTCTTTTAAGGAAGGGGGGTCATAAACAGCTGTCACCTTTGGTTACAAAACAGTTCGAAGCAGGGTCAGGTCCTCCTTCCTCTCCGGTTTGTAGATCTCAGGTCAAGACAAAATCTTCCTGTGGATTACAAAACATCAAAGAAACTGACCCCTTCATGTCGCTTCGCATCCTACACAGTGGGGTTTTACAAGTTTTTTGATGGCTAAGATCAAAGACAGCTTTGGTCTGCTCGTCGGGAACTCATTGAAACACAAAGTTTTGTGATAACTTAGATACAATTATTCTGACATTTGGACTATTTTGTTTTATTTGTTTATATATTTCAGTCGGAAGTGTATGTGCTGAAGTACAACAGGAAGTGTGTGAAAGGTGATTTTTGTCTAAAATAAAATGTATTATTAATTATTTTCCATTTCTAAAGAATAAACATACTTGTTTACGTATTTCGGCCGGAAGTATAAGTGCTGAAGTAATACAGGAAGTGTGTGAAGGTATTAATAGTTGTCAGTCTCTAATAAAAAGCTTTGTTTATATATTTCAGCCGGAAGTATAAGTGCTGAAGTACAACAGGAAGTGTGTGAATGGTGATTTCGTCTAAAGTAAAATGTATTATTAATTATTGTGCATTTCTAAAGAATAAACATATTTGTTTACGTATTTCAGCCGGAAATATAAGTGCTGAAGTAATACAAGAAGTATGTGAAGGACAATTCTGTCTGTAGTAAAGTTTATTATTAATTATTGTCCATTTCTAAAGAATAAACATATTTCTTTACATATCTCATCCGGAAGTATAAGTACTAAAGTACAACAGGAAGTGTGTGAAGGTTAATTTTTTCTGAAATAAGATTTTATTTAATTGATTATTGTCCACCTCTAAAGAATAAACATTTGTTTACGTGTCTCAGCCGGAAGTTTAAGTGCTGAAGTAATACAGGAAGTGTGTGAAGGTTGATTTTGTTTGTAGTACAAATGTATTATTGATAGTTGTCGGTCTCTAATAAAAAGCTTTGTTTATATATTTCAGCCGGAAGTATAAGTGCTGAAGTACAACAGGAAGTGTGTGAATGGTGATTTCGTCTAAAGTAAAATGTATTATTAATTATTGCCCATTTCTAAAGAATAAACATATTTCTTTACGTATTTCAACTGGAACTATAAGTGCTGAAGTAATACAGGAAGTTTGTGAAGGATAATTTTGTCTGTAGTAAAGTTTATTATTAATTATTGTCCATTTCTAAAGAATGAACATATTTCTTTATGTATCTCAGCTGGAAGTATAAGTGCTAAAGTTCAACCGGAAGTGTGTGAAGGTTAATATTTTCCGAAATAAGATTTTTTTTAATTAATTATTGTCCACCTCTAAAGAATAAACATTTGTTTACGTATCTCAGCCGGAAGTTTAAGTGCTGAAGTAATACAGGAAGTGTGTGAAGGTTGATTTTGTTTGTAGTACAAATGTATTATTGATAGTTGTCGGTCTCTTATAAAAAGCTTTGTTTACATATTTCAGCCAGAAGTATAAGTGCTGAAGTACAACAGGAAGTGTGTGAATGGTAATTTCGTCTAAAGTAAAATGTATTATTAATTATTGACCATTTCTAAAGAATAAACATATTTGTTTACGTATTTCAGCCGGAAGTATAAGTGCTGAAGTAATACAGGAAGTATGTGAAGGACAATTTTGTCCGTAGTAAAGTTTATTATTAATTATTGTCCATTTCTAAAGAATAAACATATTTATTTACGTATCTCAGCCGGAAGTATAAGTGCTGAAGTACAACAGGAAGTGTGTGACTGGTAATTTTGTCTGAAATAAGATTTTTTTTTTATTAATTATTGTACATTTCTAAAGAATAAACATATTTGTTTACATATTTCAACCGGAAGTATAAGTGCTGAAGTACAACAGGGAGTGGGTGACTGGTAATTTTGTCTGAAATAAGCGTTATTATTAATTATTGTCCACCTCTAAAGAATAAACATTCGTTTACGTATCTCAGCCGGAAGTATAAGTGCTGAAGTAATACAGGAAGTGTGTGAAGGATGATTTTGTCTGTAGTAAAAATGTATTATTGACAGTTGTCAATAACAGGAAGTGTGTGAATGGTGATTTTGTCTAAAATAAAATGTATTATTAATTATTGTCCATTTCTAAAGAATAAACATATTTGTTTACGTATTTCAACTGGAACTATAAGTGCTGAAGTAATACAGGAAGTTTGAGAAAGGATAATTTTGTCTGTAGTAAAGTTTATTATTAATTATTGTCCATTTCTAAAGAATAAACATATTTATTTACGTATCTCAGCCGGAAGTATAAGTGCTAAAGTACAACAGGAAGTGTGTGAATGGTAATTTCTTCTGAAATAGTATTTTTTTTTTATTAATTATTGTACACTTCTAAAGAATAAACATATTTGTTTACGTATTTCAGCCGGAAGTATAAGTGCTAAAGTACAACATGAAGTGTGTGAATGGTAATTTCTTCTGAAATAGTATTTTTTTTAATTAATTATTGTCCATTTCTAAAGAATAAACATATTTGTTTACGTATCTCAGCCGGAAATATAAGTGCTAAAGTACAACAGGAAGTGTGTGACTGGTAATTTCTTCTGAAATAGTATTTTTTTTTATTAATTATTGTACACTTCTAAAGAATAAACATATTTGTTTACATATGTCAGCCGGAAGTATAAGTGATAAAGTACAACAGGAAGTGTGTGAATGGTAATTTCTTCTGAAATAGTATTTTTTTTTATTAATTATTGTACACTTCTAAAGAATAAAAATATTTGTTTACGTATCTCAGCCGGAAGTATAAGTGCTAAAGTACAACAGGAAGTGTGTGAATGGTAATTTCTTCTGAAATAGTATTTTTTTTAATTAATTATTGTCCATTTCTAAAGAATAAACATATTTGTTTACGTATCTCAGCCGGAAATATAAGTGCTAAAGTACAACAGGAAGTGTGTGAATGGTAATTTCTTCTGAAATAGTATTTTTTTTTATTAATTATTGTACACTTCTAAAGAATAAACATATTTGTTTACGTATCTCAGCCGGAAGTATAAGTGCTTAAGTACAACATGAAGTGTGTGACTGGTAATTTCGTCTGAAATAAGATTTTTTTATTAATTATTGTACACTTCTAAAGAATAAACATATTTGTTTACATATGTCAGCCGGAAGTATAAGTGCTAAAGTACAACAGGAAGTGTGTAAAGGGTAATTTCATCTAAAATAAGAGTTATGATTAATTATTGCCCACCTCTAAAGAATAAACATTTGTTTACATATCACAGCCGAAAGTTTAAGTGCTGAAGTAATACAGGAAGTGTCTGAATGATGATTTCGTCCGTCGTAAAGTTTATTTTTAATTGTCCATCTCTAACGAACAGCTTTGTTTACATATTTCAGCAGGAACTATAACTGCTGAAGTACAACTGTAGTAAAGTTTATTATTAATAGTTGTCCATCCCTAATGAGCAAACATATTTTGTTTACGTAACTCAGCCAGAAGTATAAGTGCAACAGAAGAGGGTTTTCAAGCTCCGGCTTCTCCTTGGCATTGTTGAAAGCCATGGTCCTCAGTACTGATGTTGAGTACGAAGGACCGAATGTAGCGTTCGAACCATGTGACCACTGACGCTTCCTGCTGATGGTGACCTCCAAGTGTGGTTTTAGAGGGCACTTGAGCTTGGATAAGTGGAAAAACGCTCCTCAGGTCACCAGGGAGTGTTTGCGTTTAAAGCTCCATAAAGTGCCGATGCAGCAATAATCACCTGCTCACACTTGTCTTGTGTCAAGAAGTGAAATCCCAACCTTAAATGTTTTATTGTTGTGTCAGACATAAACGCGCCAGTGTCACTCATTAACTGGATCACGCCCCTTGCCGATAAGGACTTGAAGGTTTCCTGTCCGGACGTCCACATCTTCACTCGCCATCAAGACTCCTGGCAGAGCACCTCGGCAAATATCCAGGATGACAGCTCAACTCCGCAAAGGTAACTTCTTCACTTGTTTACCTTACTGCTGTTGCCGCGGCAACGCTAGAAGCAAGCGCAGCAGGCTACTTTCTCTATAATACTTCGATAAATCAATGCTGGCGTGACATCGACGTCCATCCGTTCATATTTCTACCCCATGTCGCTTTTGGGGTAGCGGAGGACGTCGACATCATTCTGTGTTAATTAAGAGTCTTCGTTCTTACTGGGACTTGAATTCGATTTTTCAAGACAGCATCAAAAACTGATGATAAGAACACGACTCCACCTGTCAAAGATCCTCTATATCAGTGGTTCTCAACCTTTTTTTCAGTGAACATTTTTTTTTATTCAAGTACTAATCAGAAGAAAGCATTTTTGGTTGAAAAAAAAGAGATAAAGAAGTAAAATACAGCACTATGTCATCAGTTTCTGATTTATTAAATTGTATAACAGTGCAAAATATTGCTCATTTGTAGTAGTTTTTCTTGAACTATTTGGAAAAAAAAAAGATATAAAAATAACTAAAAACTTGTTGAAAAATAAACAAGTGGTTCAATTATAAATAAAGATTTCTACACATAGAATTGTAATAGAGATCCGTCTGGATTCATCAACTTCATTCTAAACATTTCTTCACAAAAAAAGGAAATCTTTAACATCAATATGTCATGATCCGTAGTCTGGATCATGTTTAGTTTAGTTATTTTCTGTTAGTTTGGACTCCCTTTGTTGTTTGTGTACCTTTTTGTGAGTCCGTTTGGTCACCATGGCAACATATTAATTTCACCTGCTGAGGGTTCCAGACGCACACCTGTTTTTGTTAATTACTTCCTTATTTAAACCTGCCTTGTCCCGTCAGTCGGTCTTGGTCCCTTGTTTGCGGTATGCAACTGTTTCGTTGGTAATTCTAGATTTCTTGTTACCTGATCCTGTGCTAGTGTTAGCATTAGCTTCTGTGCTTTTGCCACGCGTTTCTTTTCGTCTGTTTTTGTACCAGTGTTTTGTTATTAAATCATTCTTACCTTTTAGTTGTTGTCCGGAGTGTCTATGTTTGCGTTGGAGGAACGATCCCGCATTAAAACGCGACCCCCACGTGACAGAAGGGACCAAGCCCGACTGACGGGACATGGCAGGCTTAAATAAGGAAGTAATTAACGTTTTTTTAATTACTTCCTTATTTAAGCCTGCCTTAAATAAACGCGTGGCGAAAGCACAGAAGCTAATGCTAACACTAGCACAGGATCAGGTAACAAGAAATCTAGAATTACCAACGAAACAGTTGCATACCGCAAACCAGGGACCAAGACCGACTGACGGGACAAGGCAGGCTTAAATAAGGAAGTAATTAACGTTTTTTTAATTACTTCCTTATTTAAGCCTGCCTTAAATAAACGCGTGGCGAAAGCACAGAAGCTAATGCTAACACTAGCACAGGATCAGGTAACAAGAAATCTAGAATTACCAACGAAACAGTTGCATACCGCAAACAAGGGACCAAGACCGACTGACGGGACAAGGCAGGCTTAAATAAGGAAGTAATTAACGTTTTTTTAATTACTTCCTTATTTAAGCCTGCCTTAAATAAACGCGTGGCGAAAGCACAGAAGCTAATGCTAACACTGGCACAGGATCAGGTAACAAGAAATCTAGAATTACCAACGAAACAGTTGCATACCGCAAACAAGGGACCAAGACCGACTGACGGGACAAGGCAGGCTTAAATAAGGAAGTAATTAACGTTTTTTTAATTACTTCCTTATTTAAGCCTGCCTTAAATAAACGCGTGGCGAAAGCACAGAAGCTAATGCTAACACTAGCACAGGATCAGGTAACAAGAAATCTAGAATTACCAACGAAACAGTTGCATACCGCAAACAAGGGACCAAGACCGACTGACGGGACAAGGCAGGCTTAAATAAGGAAGTAATTAACAAAAACAGGTGTGCGTCTGGAACCCTCAGCGGGTGAAATTAATATGTTACCATGGTGACCAAACTGACTCACAAAAAGGTACACAAACAACAAAGGGAGTCCAAACTAACAGAAAATAACTAAACTAAACATGATCCAGACTACGGATCATGACACAATATTTATGGAACATGTCCACAAAAAATCTAGCTGTCAACACTGAATATTGCATTGTTGCATTTCTTTTCACAGTTTATGAACATACATTCATATTTTGTTGAAGTATTATTCAATTAACATGTTTATAAAGGACTTTTGAATTGTTGTTTTTTTTAGAATATTTTGGAAAAATCTCACGTACCCCTTGGCATACCTTCAAGTACCCCCATTTGAGAACCACTGCTCTATATGACCGAGGAACACTGCAATAGGTTATCAAAGATCCTCTATATAACAGGAGCACACCAGTGTTGTTGCGGCAGTACTTTCTATTCTATTTTATTCTATGTTATCAAATATTCTTTATACGGACAGGAGCACCTTATAGTGGTAAGTTATCAAAGATCCTCTACATCAGTGGTCCCCAACCCCTAACAATTTGTCCCGCGGCCCGGGCGGGGTGGGGGCAGGGGGGGATCCTTTTTTTTATTTTTTTATTTGTCATGAAAAAGGTACGTTTATGTCATGAAAAGGGGAGGTTTTTGTGGTTGGTGCACTAATTGTAAGTGTATATTGTGTTTGTTTTATGTTGATTTAATAAAAACTAAAAATTTTAATAAATAAAAATTAAAACAAAATTATTCTGCAGCCCGGTACCAATCAGGCCGCGGCCCGGTGGTTGGGGACCACTGCTCTACATGACAGGAGCATAACAAACTTATTGTGGTAGGTTATCAAAGATCCTCTATATGACAGGAGGACACTAGTGTTGTTGTGGTTGGTTATCAAAGATCTTCTATACGACAGGAGGACACTATTTAGTGTTGTTGTGGTAGGTAATCAAAGATCCTCTATACGACAGGAGAAAACTAGTGTTGTGGTAGGTTATCAAAGATCCTCTATACGACAGGAGCACACTAGTGTTGTGGTAGTTAATCAAAGATCCTCTATACGACAGGAGAAAACTAGTGTTGTGGTAGGTTATCAAAGATCCTCTATACGACAGGAGCACACTAGTGTTGTTGTAGTTAATCAAAGATCCTCTATACGACAGGAGCACACTAGTGTTGTTGTGGTAGGTTATCAAAGATCCTCTATATGACAGCAGCACACTAGTGTTGTTGTGGTAGGTTATCAAAGATCCTCTATACGACAGGAGCACACTAGTGTTGTTGTGGTAGGTAATCAAAGATCCTCTACATGACAGCAGCACACTAGTGTTGTTGTGGTAGGTTATCAAAGATCCTCTATACGACAGGAGCACACTAGTGTTGTTGTGGTAGGTTATCAAAGATCCTCTATACGACAGGAGCACACTAATGTTGTGGTAGGTTATCAAAGATCCTCTATACGACAGGAGCACACTAGTGTTGTTGTGGTAGGTTATCAAAGATCCTCTATATGACAGGAGCACACTAGTGTTGTTGTGGTAGGTAATCAAAGATCGTCTATATGACAGGAGGACACTAGTGTTGTTGTGGTAGGTTATCAAAGATCCTCTATACAACAAGAGCACACTAGTGGTTTTGTGGTAGGTTATCAAAGATCCTCTATATGACAGGAGCACACTAGTGGTTTTGTAGTAGGTTATCAAAGATCCTCTATATGACAGGAGCACACTAGTGGTTTTGTGGTAGGTTATCAAAGATCCTCTATACAACAAGAGCACACTAGTGGTTTTGTGGTAAGTTATCAAAGATCCTCTATATGACAGGAGCACACTAGTGGTTTTGTAGTAGGTTATCAAAGATCCTCTATACAACAAGAGCACACTAGTGGTTTTGTGGTAGGTTATCAAAGATCCTCTATATGACAGGAGCACACTAGTGGTTTTGTAGTAGGTTATCAAAGATCCTCTATATGACAGGAGCACACTAGTGGTTTTGTGGTAGGTTATCAAAGATCCTCTATACAACAAGAGCACACTAGTGGTTTTGTGGTAAGTTATCAAAGATCCTCTATATGACAGGAGCACACTAGTGGTTTTGTAGTAGGTTATCAAAGATCCTCTATATGACAGGAGCACACTAGTGGTTTTGTGGTAGGTTATCAAAGATCCTCTATATGACAGGAGCACACTAGTGGTTTTGTGGTAGGTTATCAAAGATCCTCTATATGACAGGAGCACACTAGTGTTGTGGTAGGTAATCAAAGATCCTCTATACGACAGGAGCTCACTAGTGTTGTTGTGGTAGGTAATCAAAGATCCTTTATACGACAGGAGCACACTAGTGGTTTTGTGGTAGGTTATCAAAGATCCTCTATATGACAGGAGCACACTAGTGGTTTTGTGGTAGGTTATCAAAGATCGTCTATATGACAGGAGGACACTAGTGTTGTTGTGGTAGGTAATCAAAGATCCTCTATATGACAGGAGCACACTAGTGGTTTTGTGGTAGGTTATCAAAGATCGTCTATATGACAGGAGCTCACTAGTGTTGTTGTGGTAGGTAATCAAAGATCCTCTATACGACAGGAGCACACTAGTGGTTTTGTGGTAGGTTATCAAAGATCCTCTATATGACAGGAGCACACTAGTGGTTTTGTGGTAGGTTATCAAAGATCGTCTATATGACAGGAGGACACTAGTGTTGTTGTGGTAGGTTATCAAAGATCCTCTACGACAGGAGCACATTAGCGTTGCGGTAGGTTTTTAAAAGACACCCGTCAGATATCCTCTATATGACAGGAGCACACTAGTGGTTTTGTGGTAGGTTATCAAAGATCCTCTATATGACAGGAGCACACTAGTGGTTTTGTGGTAGGTTATCAAAGATCCTCTATATGACAGGAGCACACTAGTGGTTTTGTGGTAGGTTATCAAAGATCCTCTATATGACAGGAGCACACTAGTGGTTTTGTGGTAGGTTATCAAAGATCGTCTATATGACAGGAGGACACTAGTGTTGTTGTGGTAGGTTATCAAAGATCCTCTACGACAGGAGCACATTAGCGTTGCGGTAGGTTTTTAAAAGACACCCGTCAGATATCCTCTATATGACAGGAGCACACTAGTGGTTTTGTGGTAGGTTATCAAAGATCCTCTATATGACAGGAGCACACTAGTGGTTTTGTGGTAGGTTATCAAAGATCCTCTATATGACAGGAGCACACTAGTGGTTTTGTGGTAGGTTATCAAAGATCCTCTATATGACAGGAGCACACTAGTGGTTTTGTAGTAGGTTATCAAAGATCCTCTATATGACAGGAGCACACTAGTGGTTTTGTAGTAGGTTATCAAAGATCCTCTATATGACAGGAGCACACTAGTGGTTTTGTGGTAGGTTATCAAAGATCCTCTATATGACAGGAGCACACTAGTGGTGTTGTGGTAGGTAATCAAAGATCCTCTATACGACAGGAGCTCACTAGTGTTGTTGTGGTAGGTAATCAAAGATCCTCTATACGACAGGAGCTCACTAGTGTTGTTGTGGTAGGTAATCAAAGATCCTCTATACGACAGGAGCACACTAGTGGTTTTGTAGTAGGTTATCAAAGATCCTCTATATGACAGGAGCACACTAGTGGTTTTGTGGTAGGTTATCAAAGATCCTCTATATGACAGGAGCACACTAGTGTTGTTGTGGTAGGTAATCAAAGATCCTCTATACGACAGGAGCTCACTAGTGTTGTTGTGGTAGGTAATCAAAGATCCTCTATACGACAGGAGCTCACTAGTGTTGTTGTGGTAGGTAATCAAAGATCCTCTATATGACAGGAGCACACTAGTGGTTTTGTAGTAGGTTATCAAAGATCCTCTATATGACAGGAGCACACTAGTGGTTTTGTGGTAGGTTATCAAAGATCCTCTATATGACAGGAGCACACTAGTGTTGTTGTGGTAGGTAATCAAAGATCCTCTATACGACAGGAGCTCACTAGTGTTGTTGTGGTAGGTAATCAAAGATCCTCTATACGACAGGAGCACACTAGTGGTTTTGTGGTAGGTTATCAAAGATCCTCTATATGACAGGAGCACACTAGTGGTTTTGTAGTAGGTTATCAAAGATCCTCTATATGACAGGAGCACACTAGTGGTTTTGTAGTAGGTTATCAAAGATCCTCTATATGACAGGAGCACACTAGTGGTTTTGTGGTAGGTTATCAAAGATCCTCTATATGACAGGAGCACACTAGTGGTTTTGTGGTAGGTTATCAAAGATCCTCTATAAAGGAGCTCACTAGTGTTGTTGTGGTAGGTTATCAAAGATCCTCTATACGACAGGAGCACACTAGTGTTGTTGTGGTAGGTAATCAAAGATCCTCTATACGACAGGAGCACACTAGTGTTGTTGTGGTAGGTAATCAAAGATCCTCTACATGACAGCAGCATACTAGTGTTGTTGTGGTAGGTTATCAAAGATCCTCTATACAACAGGAGCACACTAGTGTTGTTGTGGTAGGTTATCAAAGATCCTCTATGCGACAGGATCACACTAGTGTTCTTGTGGTAGGTTATCAAAGATCCTCTATACGACAGGAGCACACTAGTAGGTAATCAAAGATCCTCTATACGACAGGAGCACACTAGTGTTGTTGTGGTAGGTTATCAAAGATCTTCTATATGACAGGAGCACACTAGTGTTGTGGTAGGTAGGTAATCAAAGATCCTCTATAAAGGAGCTCACTAGTGTTGTTGTGGTAGGTTATCAAAGATCCTCTATACGACAGGAGCACACTAGTGGTTTTGTAGTAGGTTATCAAAGATCCTCTATATGACAGGAGCACACTAGTGGTTTTGTGGTAGGTTATCAAAGATCCTCTTTATGACAGGAGCACACTAGTGGTTTTGTGGTAGGTTATCAAAGATCCTCTATATGACAGGAGCACACTAGTGTTGTTGTGGTAGGTAATCAAAGATCCTCTATACGACAGGAGCTCACTAGTGTTGTTGTGGTAGGTAATCAAAGATCCTCTATACGACAGGAGCACACTAGTGGTTTTGTGGTAGGTTATCAAAGATCCTCTATATGACAGGAGCACACTAGTGGTTTTGTAGTAGGTTATCAAAGATCCTCTATATGACAGGAGCACACTAGTGGTTTTGTGGTAGGTTATCAAAGATCCTCTATATGACAGGAGCACACTAGTGGTTTTGTGGTAGGTTATCAAAGATCCTCTATATGACAGGAGCACACTAGTGGTTTTGTGGTAGGTTATCAAAGATCCTCTATATGACAGGAGCACACTAGTGTTGTTGTGGTAGGTAATCAAAGATCCTCTATAAAGGAGCTCACTAGTGTTGTTGTGGTAGGTTATCAAAGATCCTCTATACGACAGGAGCACACTAGTGTTGTTGTGGTAGGTAATCAAAGATCCTCTATACGACAGGAGCACACTAGTGTTGTTGTGGTAGGTAATCAAAGATCCTCTACATGACAGCAGCATACTAGTGTTGTTGTGGTAGGTTATCAAAGATCCTCTATACGACAGGAGCACACTAGTGTTGTTGTGGTAGGTAATCAAAGATCCTCTATACGACAGGAGCACACTAGTGGTTTTGTGGTAGGTTATCAAAGATCCTCTATATGACAGGAGCACACTAGTGGTTTTGTGGTAGGTTATCAAAGATCCTCTATATGACAGGAGCACACTAGTGGTTTTGTGGTAGGTTATCAAAGATCCTCTATACGACAGGAGCACACTAGTGGTTTTGTGGTAGGTTATCAAAGATCCTCTATACGACAGGAGCACACTAGTGGTTTTGTGGTAGGTTATCAAAGATCCTCTATATGACAGGAGCACACTAGTGGTTTTGTGGTAGGTTATCAAAGATCCTCTATATGACAGGAGCACACTAGTGGTTTTGTAGTAGGTTATCAAAGATCCTCTATATGACAGGAGCACACTAGTGGTTTTGTGGTAGGTTATCAAAGATCCTCTATATGACAGGAGCACACTAGTGGTTTTGTGGTAGGTTATCAAAGATCCTCTATATGACAGGAGCACACTAGTGGTTTTGTGGTAGGTTATCAAAGATCCTCTATATGACAGGAGCACACTAGTGGTTTTGTGGTAGGTTATCAAAGATCCTCTATATGACAGGAGCACACTAGTGTTGTTGTGGTAGGTAATCAAAGATCCTCTATACGACAGGAGCTCACTAGTGTTGTTGTGGTAGGTAATCAAAGATCCTCTATACGACAGGAGCTCACTAGTGTTGTTGTGGTAGGTAATCAAAGATCCTCTATATGACAGGAGCACACTAGTGGTTTTGTAGTAGGTTATCAAAGATCCTCTATATGACAGGAGCACACTAGTGGTTTTGTGGTAGGTTATCAAAGATCCTCTATATGACAGGAGCACACTAGTGTTGTTGTGGTAGGTAATCAAAGATCCTCTATACGACAGGAGCTCACTAGTGTTGTTGTGGTAGGTAATCAAAGATCCTCTATACGACAGGAGCACACTAGTGGTTTTGTGGTAGGTTATCAAAGATCCTCTATATGACAGGAGCACACTAGTGGTTTTGTAGTAGGTTATCAAAGATCCTCTATATGACAGGAGCACACTAGTGGTTTTGTGGTAGGTTATCAAAGATCCTCTATATGACAGGAGCACACTAGTGGTTTTGTGGTAGGTTATCAAAGATCCTCTATATGACAGGAGCACACTAGTGGTTTTGTGGTAGGTTATCAAAGATCCTCTATAAAGGAGCTCACTAGTGTTGTTGTGGTAGGTTATCAAAGATCCTCTATACGACAGGAGCACACTAGTGTTGTTGTGGTAGGTAATCAAAGATCCTCTATACGACAGGAGCACACTAGTGTTGTTGTGGTAGGTAATCAAAGATCCTCTACATGACAGCAGCATACTAGTGTTGTTGTGGTAGGTTATCAAAGATCCTCTATACGACAGGAGCACACTAGTGTTGTTGTGGTAGGTTATCAAAGATCCTCTATACGACAGGAGCACACTAGTGTTGTTGTGGTAGGTTATCAAAGATCCTCTATGCGACAGGATCACACTAGTGTTCTTGTGGTAGGTTATCAAAGATCCTCTATACGACAGGAGCACACTAGTAGGTAATCAAAGATCCTCTATACGACAGGAGCACACTAGTGTTGTTGTGGTAGGTTATCAAAGATCTTCTATATGACAGGAGCACACTAGTGTTGTGGTAGGTAGGTAATCAAAGATCCTCTATAAAGGAGCTCACTAGTGTTGTTGTGGTAGGTTATCAAAGATCCTCTATACGACAGGAGCACACTAGTGGTTTTGTAGTAGGTTATCAAAGATCCTCTATATGACAGGAGCACACTAGTGGTTTTGTGGTAGGTTATCAAAGATCCTCTTTATGACAGGAGCACACTAGTGGTTTTGTGGTAGGTTATCAAAGATCCTCTATATGACAGGAGCACACTAGTGTTGTTGTGGTAGGTAATCAAAGATCCTCTATACGACAGGAGCTCACTAGTGTTGTTGTGGTAGGTAATCAAAGATCCTCTATACGACAGGAGCACACTAGTGGTTTTGTGGTAGGTTATCAAAGATCCTCTATATGACAGGAGCACACTAGTGGTTTTGTAGTAGGTTATCAAAGATCCTCTATATGACAGGAGCACACTAGTGGTTTTGTGGTAGGTTATCAAAGATCCTCTATATGACAGGAGCACACTAGTGGTTTTGTGGTAGGTTATCAAAGATCCTCTATATGACAGGAGCACACTAGTGGTTTTGTGGTAGGTTATCAAAGATCCTCTATAAAGGAGCTCACTAGTGTTGTTGTGGTAGGTTATCAAAGATCCTCTATACGACAGGAGCACACTAGTGTTGTTGTGGTAGGTAATCAAAGATCCTCTATACGACAGGAGCACACTAGTGTTGTTGTGGTAGGTAATCAAAGATCCTCTACATGACAGCAGCATACTAGTGTTGTTGTGGTAGGTTATCAAAGATCCTCTATACGACAGGAGCACACTAGTGTTGTTGTGGTAGGTAATCAAAGATCCTCTATACGACAGGAGCACACTAGTGTTGTTGTGGTAGGTAATCAAAGATCCTCTATACGACAGGAGCACACTAGTGTTGTTGTGGTAGGTAATCAAAGATCCTCTATACGACAGGAGCACACTAGTGTTGTTGTGGTAGGTTATCAAAGATCCTCTATACGACAGGAGCACACTAGTGTTGTTGTGGTAGGTTATCAAAGATCCTCTATGCGACAGGATCACACTAGTGTTCTTGTGGTAGGTTATCAAAGATCCTCTATACGACAGGAGCACACTAGTAGGTAATCAAAGATCCTCTATACGACAGGAGCACACTAGTGTTGTTGTGGTAGTTTATCAAAGATCTTCTATATGACAGGAGCACACTAGTGTTGTGGTAGGTAGGTAATCAAAGATCCTCTATAAAGGAGCTCACTAGTGTTGTTGTGGTAGGTAATCAAAGATCCTCTATACGACAGGAACACACTATTGTTGTTGTGGTAGGTAATCAAAGATCCTCTACATGACAGCAGCATACTAGTGTTGTTGTGGTAGGTTATCAAAGATCCTCTATACGACAGGAGCACACTAGTGTTGTGGTAGGTAATCAAAGATCCTCTATATGACAGGAGCACCCTAGTGTTGTTGTGGTAGGTTATCAAAGATCCTCTATACGACAGGTGCACACTAGTGTTGTTGTGGTAGGTAATCAAAGATCCTCTATACGACAGGAGCACACTAGTGTTGTGGTAGGTTATCAAAGATCCTTTATACGACAAGAGCACACTAGTGTTGTTGTGGTAGGTTATCAAAGATCCCCTATACAACAGGAGCACACTAGTGTTGTTGTGGTAGGTTATCAAAGATCCTCTATACGACAGGAGCACACTAGTGTTGTGGTAGGTTATCAAAGATCCTTTATACGACAAGAGCACACTAGTGTTGTTGTGGTAGGTTATCAAAGATCCTCTATACAACAGGAGCACACTAGTGTTGTTGTGGTAGGTTATCAAAGATCCTCTATACAACAGGAGCACACTAGTGTTGTGGTAGGTTATCAAAGATCCTCTATACGACAGGAGCACACTAGTGTTGTTGTGGTAGGTTATCAAAGATCCTCTATACGACAGGACTACAATAGTGTTGTTGTGGTAGGTTATCAAAGATCCTCTTTACGACAGGAGCACACTAGTGTTGTGGTAGGTTATCAAAGATCCTCTATACGACAGCACACTAGTATTGTGGTAGGGTATCAAAGATCCTCTATACGACAGGACCACAATAGTGTTGTTGTAGTAGGTTATCAAAGATCCTCTATACGACAGGACCACAATAGTGTTGTTGTGGTAGGTTATCAAAGATCCTCTATACGACAGCAACTAGTATTGTGGTAGGTTATCAAAGATCCTCTATACGACAGGAGCACACTAGTGTTGTTGTAGGTTATCAAAGATCCTCTATACGACAGGAACACACTAGTGTTGTTGTGGTAGGTAATCAAAGATCCTCTATACGACAGGAGCACACTAGTGTTGTGGTAGGTTATCAAAGATCCTTTATACGACAAGAGCACACTAGTGTTGTTGTGGTAGGTTATCAAAGATCCTCTATACAACAGGAGCACACTAGTGTTGTTGTGGTAGGTTATCAAAGATCCTCTATACGACAGGAGCACACTAGTGTTGTTGTGGTAGGTAATCAAAGATCCTCTATACGACAGGAGCACACTAGTGTTGTTGTGGTAGGTTATCAAAGATCCTCTATACGACAGGAGCACACTAGTGTTGTCGTGGATTATCAAAGATCCGCTATATGACAGGAGCACACTAGTGTTGCGGTAGGTAATCAAAGATCCTCTATGCACCAGGAGTCAGAAGCACACTAGGGTTCTTGTGGTAGGTTATCAAAGATCCTTTATACGACAGGAGCACACTAGTGTTGTGGTAGGTTGTCAAAGATCCTCTATACTACAGGAACACATTAGTGTTGTTGTGGTAGGTCATCAAAGATCCTCTATATGACAGGAGCACACTAGTGTTGTTGTGGTAGGTTATCAAAGATCCTCTATACGACAGGAACAAACTAGTGTTGTCGTAGATTATCAAAGATCCGCTATACGACAGGAGCACACTAGTGTTGTTGCGGTAGGTAATCAAAGATCCTCTATGCACCAGGAGTCAGAAGCACACTAGTGTTCCTGTGGTAGGTTATCAAAGATCCTCTATACGACAAGAGCACACTGACGTTATTGTGGTAGGTTATCAAAGATCCTCTATACGACAGGAACAAACTAGTGTTGTTGTGGTAGGTCATCAAAGATCCTCTATATGACAGGAGCACACTAGTGTTGTTGCGGTAGGTTATCAAAGATCCTCTATGCACCAGGAGTCAGAAGCACACTAGTGTTCTTGTGGTAGGTTATCAAAGATCCTTTATACGACAGGAGCACACTAGTGTTGTGGTAGGTTATCAAAGATCATCTATACTACAGGAACACACTAGTGTTGTTGTGGTAGGTCATCAAAGATCCTCTATACTACAGGAACACACTAGTGTTGTTGTGGTAGGTCATCAAAGATCCTCTATACGACAGGAGCACACTAGTGTTGTTGTGGTAGGTAATCAAAGATCCTCTATACGACAGGAGCACACTAGTGTTGTTGTGGTAGGTTATCAAAGATCCTCTATACTACAGGAACACACTAGTGTTGTTGTGGTAGGTTATCAAAGATCCTCTATACGACAGGACCACAATAGTGTTGTTGTGGTAGGTTATCAAAGATCCTCTATACGACAGCACACTAGTGTTGTTGTGGTAGGTTATCAAAGATCCTCTATACGACAGGACCACAATAGTGTTGTTGTGGTAGGTTATCAAAGATCCTCTATACGACAGCACACTAGTGTTGTTGTGGTAGGTAATCAAAGATCCTCTATACGACAGGAGCACACTAGTGTTGTTGTGGTAGGTTATCAAAGATCCTCTATACTACAGGAACACACTAGTGTTGTTGTGGTAGGTTATCAAAGATCCTCTATACGACAGGAGCACACTAGTAGGTAATCAAAGATCCTCTATACGACAGGAGCACACTAGTGTTGTTGTGGTAGGTTATCAAAGATCTTCTATATGACAGGAGCACACTAGTGTTGTGGTAGGTAGGTAATCAAAGATCCTCTATAAAGGAGCTCACTAGTGTTGTTGTGGTAGGTTATCAAAGATCCTCTATACGACAGGAGCACACTAGTGGTTTTGTAGTAGGTTATCAAAGATCCTCTATATGACAGGAGCACACTAGTGGTTTTGTGGTAGGTTATCAAAGATCCTCTTTATGACAGGAGCACACTAGTGGTTTTGTGGTAGGTTATCAAAGATCCTCTATATGACAGGAGCACACTAGTGTTGTTGTGGTAGGTAATCAAAGATCCTCTATACGACAGGAGCTCACTAGTGTTGTTGTGGTAGGTAATCAAAGATCCTCTATACGACAGGAGCACACTAGTGGTTTTGTGGTAGGTTATCAAAGATCCTCTATATGACAGGAGCACACTAGTGGTTTTGTAGTAGGTTATCAAAGATCCTCTATATGACAGGAGCACACTAGTGGTTTTGTGGTAGGTTATCAAAGATCCTCTATATGACAGGAGCACACTAGTGGTTTTGTGGTAGGTTATCAAAGATCCTCTATATGACAGGAGCACACTAGTGGTTTTGTGGTAGGTTATCAAAGATCCTCTATAAAGGAGCTCACTAGTGTTGTTGTGGTAGGTTATCAAAGATCCTCTATACGACAGGAGCACACTAGTGTTGTTGTGGTAGGTAATCAAAGATCCTCTATACGACAGGAGCACACTAGTGTTGTTGTGGTAGGTAATCAAAGATCCTCTACATGACAGCAGCATACTAGTGTTGTTGTGGTAGGTTATCAAAGATCCTCTATACGACAGGAGCACACTAGTGTTGTTGTGGTAGGTAATCAAAGATCCTCTATACGACAGGAGCACACTAGTGTTGTTGTGGTAGGTAATCAAAGATCCTCTATACGACAGGAGCACACTAGTGTTGTTGTGGTAGGTAATCAAAGATCCTCTATACGACAGGAGCACACTAGTGTTGTTGTGGTAGGTTATCAAAGATCCTCTATACGACAGGAGCACACTAGTGTTGTTGTGGTAGGTTATCAAAGATCCTCTATGCGACAGGATCACACTAGTGTTCTTGTGGTAGGTTATCAAAGATCCTCTATACGACAGGAGCACACTAGTAGGTAATCAAAGATCCTCTATACGACAGGAGCACACTAGTGTTGTTGTGGTAGTTTATCAAAGATCTTCTATATGACAGGAGCACACTAGTGTTGTGGTAGGTAGGTAATCAAAGATCCTCTATAAAGGAGCTCACTAGTGTTGTTGTGGTAGGTAATCAAAGATCCTCTATACGACAGGAACACACTATTGTTGTTGTGGTAGGTAATCAAAGATCCTCTACATGACAGCAGCATACTAGTGTTGTTGTGGTAGGTTATCAAAGATCCTCTATACGACAGGAGCACACTAGTGTTGTGGTAGGTAATCAAAGATCCTCTATATGACAGGAGCACCCTAGTGTTGTTGTGGTAGGTTATCAAAGATCCTCTATACGACAGGTGCACACTAGTGTTGTTGTGGTAGGTAATCAAAGATCCTCTATACGACAGGAGCACACTAGTGTTGTGGTAGGTTATCAAAGATCCTTTATACGACAAGAGCACACTAGTGTTGTTGTGGTAGGTTATCAAAGATCCCCTATACAACAGGAGCACACTAGTGTTGTTGTGGTAGGTTATCAAAGATCCTCTATACGACAGGAGCACACTAGTGTTGTGGTAGGTTATCAAAGATCCTTTATACGACAAGAGCACACTAGTGTTGTTGTGGTAGGTTATCAAAGATCCTCTATACAACAGGAGCACACTAGTGTTGTTGTGGTAGGTTATCAAAGATCCTCTATACAACAGGAGCACACTAGTGTTGTGGTAGGTTATCAAAGATCCTCTATACGACAGGAGCACACTAGTGTTGTTGTGGTAGGTTATCAAAGATCCTCTATACGACAGGACTACAATAGTGTTGTTGTGGTAGGTTATCAAAGATCCTCTTTACGACAGGAGCACACTAGTGTTGTGGTAGGTTATCAAAGATCCTCTATACGACAGCACACTAGTATTGTGGTAGGGTATCAAAGATCCTCTATACGACAGGACCACAATAGTGTTGTTGTAGTAGGTTATCAAAGATCCTCTATACGACAGGACCACAATAGTGTTGTTGTGGTAGGTTATCAAAGATCCTCTATACGACAGCAACTAGTATTGTGGTAGGTTATCAAAGATCCTCTATACGACAGGAGCACACTAGTGTTGTTGTAGGTTATCAAAGATCCTCTATACGACAGGAACACACTAGTGTTGTTGTGGTAGGTAATCAAAGATCCTCTATACGACAGGAGCACACTAGTGTTGTGGTAGGTTATCAAAGATCCTTTATACGACAAGAGCACACTAGTGTTGTTGTGGTAGGTTATCAAAGATCCTCTATACAACAGGAGCACACTAGTGTTGTTGTGGTAGGTTATCAAAGATCCTCTATACGACAGGAGCACACTAGTGTTGTTGTGGTAGGTAATCAAAGATCCTCTATACGACAGGAGCACACTAGTGTTGTTGTGGTAGGTTATCAAAGATCCTCTATACGACAGGAGCACACTAGTGTTGTCGTGGATTATCAAAGATCCGCTATATGACAGGAGCACACTAGTGTTGCGGTAGGTAATCAAAGATCCTCTATGCACCAGGAGTCAGAAGCACACTAGGGTTCTTGTGGTAGGTTATCAAAGATCCTTTATACGACAGGAGCACACTAGTGTTGTGGTAGGTTGTCAAAGATCCTCTATACTACAGGAACACACTAGTGTTGTTGTGGTAGGTCATCAAAGATCCTCTATATGACAGGAGCACACTAGTGTTGTTGTGGTAGGTTATCAAAGATCCTCTATACGACAGGAACAAACTAGTGTTGTCGTAGATTATCAAAGATCCGCTATACGACAGGAGCACACTAGTGTTGTTGCGGTAGGTAATCAAAGATCCTCTATGCACCAGGAGTCAGAAGCACACTAGTGTTCCTGTGGTAGGTTATCAAAGATCCTCTATACGACAAGAGCACACTGACGTTATTGTGGTAGGTTATCAAAGATCCTCTATACGACAGGAACAAACTAGTGTTGTTGTGGTAGGTCATCAAAGATCCTCTATATGACAGGAGCACACTAGTGTTGTTGCGGTAGGTTATCAAAGATCCTCTATGCACCAGGAGTCAGAAGCACACTAGTGTTCTTGTGGTAGGTTATCAAAGATCCTTTATACGACAGGAGCACACTAGTGTTGTGGTAGGTTATCAAAGATCATCTATACTACAGGAACACACTAGTGTTGTTGTGGTAGGTCATCAAAGATCCTCTATACTACAGGAACACACTAGTGTTGTTGTGGTAGGTCATCAAAGATCCTCTATACGACAGGAGCACACTAGTGTTGTTGTGGTAGGTAATCAAAGATCCTCTATACGACAGGAGCACACTAGTGTTGTTGTGGTAGGTTATCAAAGATCCTCTATACTACAGGAACACACTAGTGTTGTTGTGGTAGGTTATCAAAGATCCTCTATACGACAGGACCACAATAGTGTTGTTGTGGTAGGTTATCAAAGATCCTCTATACGACAGCACACTAGTGTTGTTGTGGTAGGTTATCAAAGATCCTCTATACGACAGGACCACAATAGTGTTGTTGTGGTAGGTTATCAAAGATCCTCTATACGACAGCACACTAGTGTTGTTGTGGTAGGTAATCAAAGATCCTCTATACGACAGGAGCACACTAGTGTTGTTGTGGTAGGTTATCAAAGATCCTCTATACTACAGGAACACACTAGTGTTGTTGTGGTAGGTTATCAAAGATCCTCTATACGACAGGACCACAATAGTGTTGTTGTGGTAGGTTATCAAAGATCCTCTATACGACAGCACACTTGTGTTGTTGTGGTAGGTTATCAAAGATCCTCTTTACGACAGGAACAAACTAGTGTTGTGGTAGGTTATCAAAGATCCTCTATACGACAGGAGCACACTAGTGTTGTTGTGGTAGGTTATCAAAGATCCTCTATACGACAGGAGCACACTAGTGTTGTTGTGGTAGGTTATCAAAGATCCTCTATACTACAGGAACACACTAGTGTTGTTGTGGTAGGTTATCAAAGATCCTCTATACGACAGGACCACAATAGTGTTGTTGTGGTAGGTTATCAAAGATCCTCTATACGACAGCACACTTGTGTTGTTGTGGTAGGTTATCAAAGATCCTCTTTACGACAGGAACAAACTAGTGTTGTGGTAGGTTATCAAAGATCCTCTATACCACAAGATCCCACTGTGTTGTTGTGGTAGATTATCAAAGATCCTCTATGTGAGAGGAGAGCAATAAAAACGCCTGAGTCAGCATCAAGTCGCGTTCCTCGTTGACGTTTGCCATCTTTGGGGCAGGGCTGGACGTGGGCGTGGCCTGGCCGATGTGTTGAGGTGTGCCATGGACTTCGTGGCCCACACGGCCCACTGGCAGTTCCTGGGCCTGCTGGCGGGCTGCCTGGCGTGGATCGTCACCATGGCGACGGCGGGCATGGACGAGTGGCGCCTGTGGCAGGTGGAGGACGTGTCGGTGGTCACGTCGGGCGTGGCCTGGGTGGGCATCTGGCGGGCGTGCTTCCATAGCCACGCCCTCCCGCAGGCGGAGCGCTGCCGCAGCATGGGCGTGTCTGACGCCTTCGTGCCAGCGGAGGTGAAGGCGGCGCAGGTGATGATGCTGCTGGCGGCGCTGGGCGGCCTGGCGGCCAACGTGGGCGGCGGCCTGGCGCTGAGGCGCGTCTACTTCTCGCTGGAGGAGCGCGGGAACGTGCGGCCGCTCTTCCTGCTGGCGGGGAGCCTCTTCGTGCTGACGGCGGCCGTCGCCTCGGTGCCTCTGCTCTGGAACCTGACCTCGGTCCTCAACGGCGCCACCATCCGCTTCCCTCCGCACTTCCTGCTCCCCGCCGCCCCCGCCAGCCAGAGGGTGGGCGCGGCCGTGGGCGTGGGCTTCTTTGGCGCCACCCTGATGCTGCTCAGCGGGACCTCCTTCCTGTGCTACCGCGCACCCCCCGGCCTCTGGACGCCGCCCGCGGAAGCTTCTGGAAGGGCGGAGAACTTTGAAGGCAGGAATAATCCGTCTTTCCACGCGTTATAATCCACACTTCCTGCTCCAACGAACCACTTTAATGTCAAAACAGGAAAAGAATAATCATTTTTATGTAATTTTTAGCGACTTTCACGTCTTTTGGATCTTCTCAACAGTACTGAGAACTCGGACAACGCCGTTTCAGAGCTGGTCTCAAACATGGCGCCCGGTGATTCCTTGACAAAGACGATCACTGATTGGTCTAAAGGCCCTCACGTGACCACAGGGCGCCATGTTAGCGACCTTCTCCAACTCTCTCGATACAAAGTAGTCATTCTTGTGAGTCACGGTCTGTTTTCCAGCAGCTTTTCTTTTTGCAACTTAATGCCAAAAAAACGGAAATGCTGATTATCGGTCCTGCTAGACACCGACCTCTATTTAATAATACAACTTTAACATTTGACAACCAAATAATAAAACAAGGTGACTCTGTAAAGAATCTGGGTATTATCTTCGACCCAACTCTCTCATTTGAGGCACACATTAAAAGCGTTACTAAAATGGCCTTCTTTCATCCCCGCAATATCGCTAAAATTCGCTCCATTCTGTCCACTAAAGACGCCGAGATCATTATCCATGCGTTTGTTACGCCTCGTCTCGATTACTGTAACGTATTATTTTCGGGTCTCCCCATGTCTAGCATTAAAAGATTACAGTTGGTAGAAAATGCGGCTGCTAGACTTTTGACAAGAACAAGAAAGTTTGATCACATTACGCCTGTACTGGCTCACCTGCACTGGCTTCCTGTGCACTTAAGATGTGACTTTAAGGTTTTACTACTTACGTATAAAATACTACACGGTCTAGCTCCATCCTATCTTGCCGATTGTATTGTACCGTATGTCCCGGCAAGAAATCTGCGTTCAAAAGACTCCGGCTTATTAGTGATTCCTAGAGCCCAAAAAAAGTCTGCGGGCTATAGAGCGTTTTCCGTTCGGGCTCCAGTACTCTGGAACGCCCTCCCGGTAACAGTTCGAGATGCCACCTCAGTAGAAGCATTTAAGTCTCACCTTAAAACTCATCTGTATACTCTAGCCTTTAAATAGACCTCCTTTTTAGACCAGTTGATCTGCCGCTTCTTTTCTTTCTCCTATGTCCCCCCCTCCCTTGTGGAGGGGGTCCGGTCCGATGACCATGGATGAAGTACTGGCTGTCCAGAGTCGAGACCCAGGATGGACCGCTCGTCGGGACCCAGGATGGACCGCTCGCCTGTATCGGTTGGGGACATCTCTACGCTGCTGATCCGCTTGAGATGGTTTCCTGTGGACGGGACTCTCGCTGCTGTCTTGGAGCCACTATGGATTGAACTTTCACAGTATCATGTTAGACCCGCTCGACATCCATTGCTTTCGGTCCCCTAGAGGGGGGGGGGGGTTGCCCACATCTGAAGTCCTCTCCAAGGTTTCTCATAGTCAGCATTGTCACTGGCGTCCCACTGGATGTGAATTCTCCCTGCCCACTGGGTGTGAGTTTTCCTTGCCCTTTTGTGGGTTCTTCCGAGGATGTTGTAGTCGTAATGATTTGTGCAGTCCTTTGAGACATTTGTGATTTGGGGCTATATAAATAAACATTGATTGATTGATTGATTCATTCATTTCAAAAAATGTATTTTGAACATTTTCTATCAAATAAAGTCCTGAATATTTTAATCAAATTCAATGTCGTTTGTAGTTTTGTTAAATTCAACACAAAAATTGTGGCGATTGACGATACGAAAAAAATTAATTTTAGTTAACACAAATAATTAAATAGTTACATTTTAACAATAATTAAATGCAATGGATGCATTGTATTCAAAAATAGAAGTACTTTTTCAATTGTTTGAAATTCAGTTTTTGACAACCGGTATAGTTCGGTTGGTAGAGTGGCCGTGCCAGCAACTTGAGGGTTGCAGGTTCGATTCCCGCTTCCACCATCCTAGTCGCTGCCGTTGTGTCCTTGGGCAAGACACTTTACTCACCTGCTCCCAGTGCCACCCACACTGCTTTAAATGTAACTTAGATATTGGGTTTCACTATGTAAAGCGCTTTGAGTCACTCGAGAAAAGCGCTATATAATTATATAATTCATAATTCAATTCATAAATGCAACATTTAAAATATATATAGATGTATATTTATAGTTGTTTTTTTTTATATTCTACATTTTGTAATTTAATTCAGTTTTATTACGATTTAATTCAGGGTTGCCTGTGGTTTTTCCAGTAAACAATAAAAGATTAAAATATGCAGTGGCCTTTTTGATACTTCTCACTTTTAAAAGCAATACAATACAAATATTTCAATTCAAGAAAATACAAGGAGACTTTTGCTGTTAACACCAAATGTTTATGTGTAAAATTGTGTCATGTTCAAACAAAATAAGGATTAAAAAACTTAAATAAAATAAAAATGTTTTGATGGCACTTATTGTCATTAAATAGTTTTGGTATTTTTAACCCCCAACAATTGTAACATTTAATTGTTACACTTTAGTGCCAACGAATATGTAATTTAAATTGAACACATTTTTGGAGACAATTTTACGAGAAAACACAAATAATTAAGAATTGTATCAATAAAAACGTTTTGAAAATACACATTTATATATTAAAAATGAATAAACCAATAAATGTATAATTGAAGACAAATACATTTATTTTTTAGGCAAGGCTTCATATAGAAATAATTAAATATTAAAATTAAACACTGCCCTCTTGTGGTCAAAACTAACACTGCGTGTTTACTTCTGTCTCCTTTATGGCGCTGAGTTGTCTTATTACGATAAATGGCGCCATGCTTTTGTTGCTTTGTACAAAATACGTTTTTATTTAACCTTGGAGAGAAGATGTAAGAATGAAAGCAGCGTTTTAGTGATTTAATAGACCAATAATTGAAGAAAAATACAATGTTTATAGTGTAAACATTTATTTTTAAGTAGAGAAAGGATGATATATTAAAACTAAACACTGCCGTCCTGTGGTCAAAACGAATACTACATGTTTACTTTTGTCACCTTTACGGCAATGCGTTGTCTTATTACGAAAAATGGCGTTAGTGCTTGTGTTGCTTTGTAAAAAAAATGCTTTATGTAACCTTAGAGAGCTGTCCGAATAAAAGCGACGTTTGGTGACTTGGGAGACCAATACAATTTATTTTTAAGGTAAAGCTTCATATAGAAATATTATAATAAACACTGCTTTCTTGTGGTCAAAACAAATACAACGTGTTTACTTTTGTCACCTTTACGGTGCTGCGTTGTGTCTTATTACTACAAATGGTGTCGTGGTTGTGTTACTTTGTACGAAATACGTTTTTATATACCCTTAAAAAGATGTCAGAATGAAGGCAACGTGTTTGTGACTTGACAGACCAATACATATACAATTGAAGACAATTACAAAGTATTTTAAGGCAAGGCTTCATACAGAAATAAATATTAAAATTAAACACTGCCCTCTTGTGGCCAAAACGAATACTACGTGTTTACTTTTGTCACCTTTAAAGCGCGGCGTTGTGTCTTATTACTAAAAATGGTGTCGTGATTGTGTTACTTTGTACGAAATACGTTTTTATATACCCTTAGAGAGCTGTCAGAATGAAGGCAACGTGTTTGTGACTTGACAGACCAATACATATACAATTGAAGACAATCACAAAGTATTTTAAGGCAAGGCTTCATATAGAAATAATTAAATATTAAAATTAAACACTGCCCTCTTGTGGCCAAAACGAATACTACGTGTTTACTTTTGTCACCTTTAAAGCGCTGCATTGTGTCTTATTACTAAAAATGGTGTCGTGATTGTGTTACTTTGTACGAAATACGTTTTTATATACCCTCAAAGAGATGTCAGAATGAAGGCAACGTGTTTGTGACTTGACAGACCAATACATATACAATTGAAGACAATCACAAAGTATTTTAAGGCAAGGCTTCAGATAGAAATAATTAAATATTAAAATTACACACTGCCCTCTTGTGGCCAAAACGAATACTACGTGTTTACTTTTGTCACCTTTAAAGCGCTGCGTTGTGTCTTATTACTAAAAATGGTGTCGTGATTGTGTTACTTTGTACGAAATACGTTTTTATATACCCTTAAAGAGATGTCAGAATGAAGGCAACGTGTTTGTGACTTGACAGACCAATACATATACAATTGAAGACAATTACAAAGTATTTTAAGGCAAGGCTTCATATAGAAATAATTAAATATTAAAATTAAACACTGCCCTCTTGTGGTCAAAACGAATACAACGTGTTTACTTTTGTCACCTTTACGGTGCTGCGTTGTGTCTTATTACTACAAATGGTGTCGTGATTGTGTTACTTTGTACGAAATACGTTTTTATATACCCTTAAAGAGATGTCAGAATGAAGGCAACGTGTTTGTGACTTGACAGACCAATACATATACAATTGAAGACAATCACAAAGTATTTTAAGGCAAGGCTTCATATAGAAATAATTAAATATTAAAATTAAACACTGCCCTCTTGTGGCCAAAACGAATACTACGTGTTTACTTTTGTCACCTTTAAAGCACTGCGTTGTGTCTTATTACTAAAAATGGTGTCGTGATTGTGTTACTTTGTACGAAATACGTTTTTATATACCCTCAAAGAGATGTCAGAATGAAGGCAACGTGTTTGTGACTTGACAGACCAATACATATACAATTGAAGACAATCACAAAGTATTTTAAGGCAAGGCTTCATATAGAAACAATTAAATATTAAAATTACACACTGCCCTCTTGTGGTCAAAACGAATACTACGTGTTTACTTTTGTCACCTTTAAAGCGCTGCGTTGTGTCTTATTACTAAAAAAGGTGCCGTGATTGTGTTACTTTGTAAGAAATACGTTTTTATATACCCTTAGAGAGCTGTCAGAATGAAGGCAACGTGTTTGTGACTTGACAGACCAATACATATACAATTGAAGACAATCACAAAGTATTTTAAGGCAAGGCTTCATATAGAAATAATTAAATATTAAAATTACACACTGCCCTCTTGTGGCCAAAACGAATACTACGTGTTTACTTTTGTCACCTTTAAAGCGCGGCGTTGTGTCTTATTACTAAAAATGGTGTCGTGATTGTGTTACTTTATACGAAATACATTTTTATCTAACCTTAAAGAGAAAATGTCAGAATAAAAGCGACGTTTATGTGTCGGTTGTCTATGTTCGTCACTTTTTGTCCTGCCGTAGCGCCAGCTTGGTTCCATAGTGACGGACTGCTAACAACTCTCAATCAGTTCACAGTGTTTTTTGGACTCTTCTGGTACATTTTCCCGACCAAAACTACGAACTTGCTTGCCGAAACACCTGGCTTGAATGTCGTCTGGTGTGAGACTAAGGAAAACGACCGTCGTTAGCAACTGTTGCTAACCCGGAAGCAGAAGACTACTGTAAAATGGGCAGAGGAAACATTTCTGTGGAGGCCAAAAGCGAGGCTGAATCCTCGAAAATTGATCAAGTTGGAGCATTATTATAATATAAATATATATTATAATAATAATATATATACATTTATATAAAATATATATAAATGTATATACAGTATATATATACATATATAAATCCATCCATTTCCTACCTGGCTTTTGAACTTTGCGTCGATAATAGTCCGGATGGTTCGCTTCCCCTTTGACACGATGTCGAATATTTCCGAAAACAATTTGAAATGTGGACTCGTCAGACCACAGAACACTTTTCCACTTTGCATCAGTCCATCTTAGATGATCTAGAGCCCAGAGAAGCCGGCTGCGATTCTGGATGTTGTTGATAAATGGCTTTCGCTTTGCATAGTAGAGCTTTAACTTGCACTTACAAATGTAGCGATGGACTGTATTTAGTGACAGTGGTTTTCTGAAGTGTTCCTGAGCCCACGTGGTGATATCCTTTAGAGATTGATGTCGGTTTTTGATACATTGCCGTCAGAGGGATCGAAGTTGGTTTCCGGCCATGCCGCTTATGTGGAGTGATTTCTCCACATTCTCTAAACCTTTTGATGATATTATGGACCGTAGATGTTGAAATCCCTAAATTTCTTGCAATTGCACTTTGAGAAACGTTGTTCTTAAACTGTTTGACTATTTGCTCACGCAGTTGTGGACAAAAGGGCCCATCCTTTCTTGTGAAAGACCGAGCATTTTTTGGGAAGCTGTTTTTATACCCAATCATGGCACCCACCTGTTCCCAATTAGCCTGCACACCTGTAGGGTGTTCCAAATAAGTGATGAGCATTCCTTAACTTTACCAGTATTTATTGCCACCTTTCCCAACTTCTTTGTCACGTGTTGCTGGCATCAAGTTCTAAAGTTAATAATTACCGTGTTTCCATGAACTGCCGCCAGGGCGCTAATTAATTTAAAACCTCTTCTCACTCCTGCGCTTACCAAAGGCATGCGGTAAAAGTAAGCATGCGCTAATTATTTTAAAACCTCTTCTCATTCCGGCACTTACCAAAGGTATGCATGAAAAATTTGAGTGTGATGTAAGCTTGGACCTTAAATCCTACTGAATAGCTCTTAATCTTCTTCCCTTTATGCGATTTCAAATGACCGGTATTGAAATCAGCCTCCAATTTGAAAATGACGACAGGGGAAGTGTCACTCGTGACATCACGAATTTGACCAGGCGGTAATACTAAGCATGCGCTAATTATTTTGGGAAGCGAGTTTGATCCGGCAGTAATTCAAGGCAGGCGCATAATATATGCCCTGCGACAATTCAGTAGGATTTAAGGTCCAAGCTTACATCACACTCAAATTTTTAATGCATGCCTTTGGTAAGTGCTGGAGTGAGAAGAGGTTTTAAAATAATTAGCGCCCCGGCAGCAATTCAAGGAAATACGGTATATTTAACAGTCATATCTTTTTATTTGATTAATGTAATTGAAGACGATGTGAATATTTATCAGCATACATTTTTATTTATATATTTTTTTTTAGATGGAAAACATCAAAATCATACAATATTATATGAATAATTAACACATTTTACATGTTTTTAAATATGAAACATGGAATAAAATATAATAATGAATACTTTCAGTCTGATTTTGTCAATATGAAATGTCTAATTCAGTACAATAAAATTAATTTATTAATTTATTTAATTGACACGCGTTTATATTTAAAATAAACGTTCTAAGTGAATTTAATATATAAATATTAACACACCTTTTATTTTAAAATGTTTTTAAACATCAAATTGAATACAATATAATATATGACTATCAAATAAAATATTTTTTGTATATTTTTAGAATATGAAGCATCAGTTTGAATCTTATATTATGATGACGTATGAATATTTAATTAACATAATATTTAAATTATGAAATCTCAGATGTAGTAAATTGTAATTACATATTTCTGTTTGTCTTTTTAGAATATGAAACATTTTTTGAATATGTTTATTAAAAACAAATATCAAATGGTAAAATCTACAAAAACAAAGCATTTGTGAGCGTCCATGTTAGGATGATGTGTGTGAACCTACACAAGTCTGCATGTTAAGAAGATGCGTGTGAACCTACACAAGTTTGCATGTTTGAAAAAAGGTGTGTGGACCTACACAAGTCTGCATGTTTGAAAAAAGGTGTGTGGACCTACACAAGTCTGCATGTTAGGAAGATGCGTGTGAACCTACACAAGCCTGCATGTTTGAAAAAAGGTGTGTGGACCTACACAAGTCTGCATGTTAGGAAGATGCGTGTGAACCTACACAAGCCTGCATGTTTGAAAAAAGGTATGTGAACCTACACAAGTCTGCATGTTAGGACGATGCGTGTGAACCTACACAAGTCTGCAGGCCTTTATCATGTGACCTGATTGGTACAATTTCCTTTTTTTCTCTGACTATGATCTTTATGAAGCACTTCTTCTATGAAATATCTCTATTTGAACGCCTGGAACACCAAAAACTGAACAACAACACGACAAGTAAACTTCAAAATAAAAGCATGATACTTTTTCGACCGCAAAGAAAGTTTGGTCTTTGAACTTGAAGTATTTTGGTGAGCTGATTGTCACATACTTTGTCTTATCTTATCTTATCTTATCTTCACTTCATTACCCGCATGTCAGCTGTTCGCACAAAGATAGGACAAGAAAGTCATCAATGTTTGACAAGACAACATAATACTGTAGTAACTTCAGACCATATTAATCAGAATAACATATATATATATATATACATAAATACACAAAACTATATATATATATATATATATATATATATATATACATATATATATATATATATATATATATATATATATATATATCTCAGTGACGTGCTGTCAGGGGAGGCAAGTGAGGCAGTGCCTCACCTGCCACCAGGTGGCTTAACCATGAGATGTTCCAAAACGAAGTAATACAATAAAACACATTTTAATATTTCTCTTTTGGTGTATGCTTTCTATGTGATTTTGGTGTGGTTCCTGTATATTTTGATAATTGTCATGGTCAAAATCACAGAAATTCCATGTTTCCTGATGAAAACAATGCAGCAGATGAGAAGTGAGGCAGACACAGGCGGTGCCTCCATGGCTACACACACAGTGTATATTAGGCGTGCGTGCACGGGGGCGCATGCTTGTTGCCACGAGGAAAAGGCAAGTCTTGAGGCAGCAAGTACCTCTGCCTCAAGGTAGGGGGCGATATATTGTCAACTTGCAGTTCAATGCGCCCCCACACTGGGAGAAGTGGGGGCGCTCAAGAGAGCAGACACAGATCTCTCCAGCGGAAGCCCGCATTTTTTTATTTTTTATTTTTTTTTACTGTATTTGTAACAAACAAGGCATTTTTATCAGAGTAAGCCAGATGCAAAAATATTGTTTAATTTCTTGGAATGAAATGAAATTAAATGAATGTGTCTGCCAATAAGGAGGATTATATACTGCATCCAAGATGAAATACTTCTCTAAACTGGACTTTATGACAAAATGAATGTGATCATACAAAGTATGTTTTCATGGAGGCTAGCTATTGCTGCCTCAGATACAAATACAGAAAGGTAAGATACACTCACAATACTTGATTTAGGCAAATGGGACCAAAAAGTATTCAATAACAACTTTATCAAAGATTTTTTTGGACCCATTTATCATATCATAATATTATGATAACGTTTTTATTAAAGCAAATAAGTCCCTTTTTTCCCTGTAACTCTAATGTGCAACCTAGATCAACAATGACTAGAGCTGCAAATATGAATTGAAGTAAAAAAAATTAAAAAAGGAAAAAAAAGTATATATTGCTCACCTGGTGTTTAGTTCACCGCACGTCACAGATATATATACATATATATTATATGGTTGTACATGTATATATATATATATAGTATATATTTATTCACATATATATATGATATTTATAATATATGTATATCTATATAGACATTTAAATATAATATATAGAAATGTATATATATACATATATATGTGTTATATATGTATATATACATATATGTATACAGTATATACACTTATATATTTATTTATGTATATATGTTTATATATATACATACATACATATGTACATACATACATATATGTGTGTGTGTGTGTGTGTGTGTGTGTGGGCATATGTATTATATATAATATATATGTATACATATATATGTGTGTGTGTATATATATAAATGTATGTATACAAACATGTGTGTATGTATCTACTGCACGTATATATGTATGTATATATACGTGTGTGTGTGTATATATGGGTGTGTAAATATATGTGTGTATATGTGTGCATGTATATATGTCTATGTATATATGTATGTATATATGTATATATGTGTGTGTGTACGTATGTATATATGTATATATGTGTGAATGTATGTATATATATTTGTATATGTATGTATGTGTGTATGTATATATGTCTATGTATATATGTATGTACATATGTATATATGTGTGTGTGTGTGTATGTATATATGTATATATATGTGTGTGTATATATGGGTGTGTAAATATATGTGTGTATATGTGTGCATGTATATATGTCTATGTATGTATATATGTGTGTGTGTGTATGTATGTATATATGTATATATGTGTGTATGTATGTATATATCTTTGTATATGTATGTATGTATATATGTCTATGTATATATGTATGTATATATTTATATATGTGTGTGTGTATGTATGTATATATCTTTGTATATGTATGTATGTGTGTATTTATATATATGTGTGTATATATATACATATATATATATATATATATATATATATATATATATATATATATATATATATATTCCACACATCAAAAAGAGTGTAATAAAAATAAGAAAATAAAGTATGTGTACAATTTTCTGCTACAATAAGGCACAAGTATTGTAATAACACACATTTTTAATCATATTGTTAAAAACATGAAAAATATACCTGAATACATAATATTTCAATATTATTTCATATTTTTTAAATGTGAAAAATGAAATTAAAAACAATATATCAATATGTAATCAACATACATTTTCACTTACATTTTTTAGACAGGAAACATCACACTCGATACAATATAAATCCATCCATCCATCCATTTTGGGGTCGCGGGGGGCACTGACGCCTATCTCAGCTGCAATCGGGCGGAAGGCGGGGTACACCCTGGACAAGTCGCCACCTCATCGTAGGGCCAACACAGATAGACAGACAACATTCACACTCACATTCACACACTAGGGCCAATTTAGTGTTGCCAATCAACCTATCCCCAGGTGCATGTCTTTGGAAGCGGGAGGAAGCCGGAGTACCCGGAGGGAACCCACGCATTCACGGGGAGAACATGCAAACTCCACACAGAAAGACACAGGACCTTCGTATTGTGAGGCAGACGCACTAACCCCTCTGCCACCGTGAAGCCCTCCATATAATATAAAACATACAAATACTTTTTGTATATTTTTAAATATGAACGTTTCATTGGAATACAATATAATGTATGAATATTACAAAAAAAAATATTTGCATTTTACCAATATGAAAAACAACTAATTCAATACAATTAAAAGTATATGAACATTTAAATCAAAACACATTTGTATCTGGATTTAAAATAAAATGTAGAATCAAATTCGATATATGAACATAAACACACATTTTATTTGTGTATGTTTTTAAAATGATAATATAAAAAAAAGTAAAATAATCACACAATAAAATCGAGGAGAGTCTGCAGGTCTTTATCACATGACCTGGGAGGAAGGAGGTGTGTGTGTGTGGAGAGGCTACGCACACATTCACACTTAAACACACTTACACGCACTTACACACACTTAAAGGCACTTATACACACACTTACACACACACACAGCAGAGTGTAGTTTGCAGCAGACAAACAACCTCTTGAGCTTTGTGTCAAAAACACAAGTTGTGCAAAAATGCATTTAGGGCCACAAATACACCTAAATCAATGCTAACATACATACAAAATTACAAACATACATATATATCCATCCATCCATCATCTTCCGCTTATCCGAGGTCGGGTCGCGGGGGCAGCAGCCTAAGCAGGGAAACCCAGACTTCCCTTTCTCCAGACACTTCGTCTAGCTCTTCCCGGGGGATCCCGAGGCGTTCCCAGGCCAGCCGGGAGACATAGTCTTCCCAACGTGTCCTGGGTCTTCCCCGTGGCCTCCTACCGGTTGGACGTGCCCTAAACACCTCCCTAGGGAGGCGTTCGGGTGGCATCCTGACCAGATGCCCGAACCACCTCATCTGGCTCCTCTCGATGTGAAGGAGCAGCGGCTTTACTTTGAGTTCCTCCCGGATGGCAGAGCTGCAATCAGGCGGAAGGTGGGGTACACCCTGGACAAGTCGCCACCTCATCGCAGGGCCAACACAGATAGACAGACAACATTCACACTCACATTCACACACTAGGGACCATTTAGTGTTGCCAATCAACCTATCCCCAGGTGCATGTCTTTGGAAGTGGGAGGAAGCCGGAGTACCCGGAGGGAACCCACGCAGTCACGGGGAGAACATGCAAACTCCACACAGAAAGATCCCGAGCCTGGTATAGGTTGTGTCGCCATGACGGCATCTTGTATGTTGTGATATGCACGCTCTGAAAGTAAACGTTAAGAACTCAGCCAACACTCCTGGTCTGCATTATTGATAAATAGACAGACAACACATATACTCCGCTGCTTCACAGGCCGCTGGATGTAGCCGGCAAAGTATTCCCATGCTAGCTAGCACGCCTCATTCAGTCCAAAACGGCCCGATCTATCCACATCCAGAATTGTCTGGCGGTCGTAAGTGATCCCGGAGTGACCACGCTGTAAGCCAGCCATGAAATTTGCAGAATTGTCCGGTATTTTTGCCAAAAGTTCCATCTTTACCAAGAGCCCCTCGAAAAGGCGTTAACAAAATAAAAGCATGTAAACAACATACGCAAATGTGCGATAAAATAATTGTCGGCGTTAATAGATTGATGAGTTAACTCGTAATTAACGCATTAATTTGCCCACCCCTAATATATATATATATATATATATATATATATATATATATATATATATATATATATATATATATATATATATATATATATATATATATATATATATATATATATATAACTACAGGTGTAAGAATACTGAAAAATGTGCACACTTTCACTTCCTGTCTAGTGCAAAGTAAGCTTCAAAATAAAAGCAAGAGACTATTCTACCACAGCAGCAACATATTCACATTTCTATCTTTGATTTGTGACACTGGGAGTCATTTGAAGTACTTTTAATGATGAATGCAGCTCAAAGAAGGTTTGCTCTTTGAACTTGAATTTGGAAGATGATTATCGTGTACTTCATCTTATCTTAACTTCTTTATCTGCTGCGGCATGTCAGGCTGTTCGTACAAAGATAAAACAAGAAAGTCATCAATTATCGACAAAACATTATAACATCATATTATATATATATATATATATATATATATATATATATATATATGTATATATATATATATATATATACATATATATAATAACTTAATATCATATTAACATATTATCATCATAACACAATAATCAAGTCAACATAATATAATATGAACACAATATAAAAACATATTAAATATTAACATATTCTCATAACATAACAGCATACATATTTCCAAAATATCATAATAACATATTAATATAATATTAACATCATATGATATGCTATTAACATATTTGTAATAATAGTGACAATATTAGTAATATTATTGACAATATTAGAAATAATAATGACAATATTAGTATTATTTTTGACAATATTAGTAGTAATAATGACAATATCAGTAATAACAATGACACTGTAAGGCATAGTATTGACAGTATTAGTAATAATAATGACAATATTTGTATTATTATTGACACTATTCGTAATAATAATGAAAATATTAGTAATTACATTATTAGTAATGATATTGATCATTTAAGTAGTAATAATGACAATATTTGTATTATTATTGACACTAATAATAATAATAGTGACAATATTAGTAATTACAATGACACTGTTAGTAATAATATTGACATTATTAGTAATCATAATGACAATTTAAGTAATGATAATGACACTGTTAGCAATAATATTGACATTATTAGTAATAATAATGATAATTTAAGTAATAAAAATGACACTGTTAGTAATAATATTGACATTATTAGTAATAATAATGATAATTTAAGTAATAAAAATGACACTGTTAGTAATAAAATTGAAAATGTTACTCCTAATATTGCCAAAATTAGTAATAATGATTACAATATTAATAGTAATGACACTCTTAATAACAATTGTGACAATATTAGTATTAATATTGAAAATATTAATACTAATGACGACAATATTAGCCATTATAATGACACTGTAAGTAATAATATTGAATAATCTACTACTAATAATGACAATATTAGTAATAATGATGACAATAACCCTAATTATAATAAGCAATACCAAAAATGAATGGTTGGATAATAATGGCAGTAAGGATTAGTAATAATAATTACAATCAAAATCCTTATTGATAATGACAATAAAAAGTCATTAAAATAATGACCATATATGAATGACAGCGAGAAAAATACAATAAGAGCAAGAATGATAATAGTTACAATGATAATTATGAAAAATAGTCATGACAATAAGACTTATTGATTATAAAGACATTAAAATTATTATTTATATTGATAATATGATATCAAATGATTAATTCTAATAATAATACAATAATGACAATAAAATTACTATTTATAATAACAAAATAAAAATAACAAAAAAATATGAAGTGTAATAATACTCTAGTAATGACAATAAGAATTATTGGTTGTAATGACAAAAGAATGATTAATTATAATAATATAATAAAGACAATAAAAGTATTAATGATAATGACAATAAAATGATTAACTATAATAATAATGTAGTAATGACAATAAAGTGATTGTTATAGTAAAAATATAAAAAGAGAACCAAATGATTAATAATAATAATAATAATATAATAGTCAAAATAAGAATTATTGGTCGTAATGACAATAAATTGATTAATTGTAATAATAATATAATAGTGACAAGAATTATTGGTCATAATGACAATAAAATGATTAATTGTAACAATAATATAATAATGACCATGGAATAATTAATTATAATAATGATGACAATAAAATGATTAATTATAATAATATAATAATGACAATAAGAATTATAGGTTTTAATGACAGTTAAATTATTAATATTAATAATAATAATATAAGAAGGACAATACATTAATCATTACAACCATAATACAATAATGACAATAGAATAATTAATTATAAAAATAATTTAATGATGACAATAAGAATTATAGGTTTTAATGACAGTTAAATTATTAATATTAATAATAATAATATAATAAGGACAATAAATTAATCATCACAACCATAATAGAATAATGACAATAAGACTTTTTAATGACAAAAACATTTGTTAAGGATAATAGAAGTGCTAATATTAATATTATTATTATTATTATTAAAAATAATAATAATATTTACAAAAATAGTGACATTATTGACCACTAATCATTGTTGGCGTTTTGTTGGCAAAGTTTGATGGTCTCAGAATTTTGTTTTGATGTCCTTCCTGCTGGCAGACTAATTCTCCTGCTAATTTCTCTGATTACTGCAATTACTGTCATCCAACAAGTCACTCGTTAGTGCTGACTCGTGCATCACAGCACATCATAGCAACATTCAAGCGCACTCCTGAAAGTCAAACAAAAAAAACCGTGATGAACAAAACTGAAAAGTTTTTATTTTCTATTGGGATTATTTGGTGTGCTTTACGTGTGACAGAAGAGCAGAAAGTGTGATGATAACCATAGAAGGGCGACGCAAGCGGTACTTTTCATTCGTAACTTTTAAATAGTCTCTGAAATGACGCTGGATAAATCTACTCTTTTTGATGTTATTATTTGTATCATTGCTAAACAACAAATGCAAGGCTACATAAACAATTAGCTTAAATGCTATTTGTAGCGATGGTAACCAACAAATGCAACAATAATAACCCAATTAGCTTGAATGCTATTTTTACCGATGTTAAACAACAAATTAAACATTAATTACTACAAATAGCTTTAATGCTATTTGTAGCAATGCTAAACCATCAATATGCTAAACCACAAATGGATCATTATTACTACAAATAGTTTAAATGCTATTTGTAGTGATTTTAAACAAAAAATGAAACATTAATTAATATGGATAGCTTAAATGCTATTTGTAGCAATGCTAAACAACAACTGTAACATTAATTATCCAGTTAGTTTGAATGCTATTTGAAGCGATGCAAAACAACAAATATAACATTAATTACTACAAGTAGCAAAAAATGTTATTTGTTGTGATGCCAAACAACAAATGAAACCTTAATTACTATGAATAGCTGAAATGCTATTTGTAGCGATGCTAACGAACAAGTGTAACATTAATTACTGCGAATAGCTTAAATGCTATTTGTAGCGGTGCTAACCAACAAATTAAATATTAATTACTACAAATAGCTTAAGAGCTATTTTTAGTGATTCTAAACAACAAATGTAACATTAATTACTACAAATAGCCTGAATGCTATTTGTCGCGATGCTAAACAACAAATGAAATATTACTTAACCCGATTGTTTTAAATGCTATTTGTAGCGATGCTAAACAACAAATCAAACATTTTTTACCCTATCAGCTTGAATGCTATTTGTAGCAATGCTAACCAACAAATGTAACATTAATTACCCAATTACCTTAAATGCAATTTGTAGCGATGCTAAACCACCAATGAAACATTAATTACTATGAATAGCTTAAATGCTATTTGTAGCGATGCTAAACCACCAATGAAACATTAATTACTACAAATAGCTCTAATGCTATTTGTAGCGAGGCTAACCAACAAAGGAAACATTAATAACTACAAATAGCTTACCGTATTCCCTTGAATTGCCGCAGGGTATAAAGTATGCGCCTGCCTTGAATTGATGCCGGGTCAAACTCGCTTCGCAAAATAATTAGCGCATGCTTAGTATTAACGCCTGGTCAAACTCGTAACGTCACAAGTGACACTTTCCCCGTCATCATTTTCAAAATGGAGGAGGCTGATTTCAATACCGGTAATTTGAAATCGCATAAAGGGAAGAAGATTAAGAGCTATTCAGTAGGATTTAAAGTCCAAGCTTACATCACACTCAAATTTTTACTGCATGCCTTTGGTAAAATGAAAGCTTGTTCCCATAGGCACCGTAAACTGTTAATAATGGTTCGACAAAAGTGTATATTATATATACTATTATATATATAGTATTTATATAGGTGTGTGTGTGTGTGTGTGTGTGTGTGTGTGTGTGTGTGTGTGTGTGTGTGTGTGTGTGTGGGATGGATATGTGTGTATTTTGGGTATATGCATGTGTGTATGTATGTGATTGTGTGTGTATACGTATATATACATACATATGTATATATATATATATATAAATTGTATATGTGTGTGTATATATATATATATATATGTATATATATATAAATTGTATAAGTGTGTGTATATATGTGTGTGTACATATGTATATATGTAAGTGTGTGTGAATTTAAATGTATTTTATATAGACAATATATAGCAGCAACCCTCCATCCATCCATCCATCCATCCATTTCTACCGCTAATTCCCTTTTGTTGTATCTAAATAGATTTAGATACAACTAAATCATTTACTTAAAATACATCCTGAAATAACTTTTGATAAAACTAAATATTATATTAAAAATAAATCCTGAAAGAACTTTAGATAAAACTAAATATGATACTTAAAATACATCCTGAAATAACTTTAGACGGAACTAAATATTATAGTAAATATTATACTCAAATACATCCTGAAAGAACTTTGGATAAAACTAAATATTGTATTTAACTTTAGAAAGAACTAAATATAATATTAAAAATACATCCTGAAATAACTTTAGATGAAACAAAATATTATATTCAAAATACATCGTGAAATAACTTTAGATAAAACTAAATATTATACTTAAAATTCATCCTGAAAGAACTTTAGATAAATCTAACTATTATACTTTAAATTCATCCTAAAATCATTTTAGATAAAAATAAATATTATATTTAAAACGAAATATTATATTTAAAATACATCCTTAAATAACTTTCAATCAATCAATCAATCAATCAATGTTTACTTATATAGCCCTAAATCACTAGTGTCTCAAAGGGCTGCACAAACCACCACGACATCCTCGGTAGGCCCACATAAGGGCAAGGAAAACTCACACCCAGTGGGACGTCGGTGACAATAATGACTATGAGAACCTTAGAGAGGAGGAAAGCAATGGATGTCGAGCGGGTCTAACATGATACTGTGAAAGTTCAATCCACAATGGATCCAACACAGTCGCGAGAGTCCAGTCCAAAGCGGATCCAACACAGCAGCGAGAGTCCCGTTCACAGCGGGAATTTATCAATTACAGTCTGGAGCGCTACGCACGGTGGGTCCGATGGGGTATTCATATGGATATTAAAGTCCCCCATTATGATTATATTATCGGCGTGTGTCACTAGATCAGCAACGAACTCTGAGAATTCATTAATAAAGTCCGAATAGGGCCCTGGGGGGCGGTAGATAACAGCCAGGTGTAGAGGCAGCGGTGTGACAGACTTCATAGTAAGCACCTCAAACGATTTATATTTATTATTTATGTTAGGACTAAGGTTAAAGTTTTCGTTGTATATTAGTGCGACCCCCCCCACCCCTTTTAAGCGGACGGGCAATATGCGCATGTGTAAAGTTAGGAGGACATGCCTCATTTAGCGCAAAAAAGTTGTTTGGTTTAAGCCAGGTTTCGCTGAGACCGATGACGTTAAGATTGTTGTCTCTGATAATATCATTAACTAACAACGTTTTGGGAGACAATGATCTTATGTTTAAAAAAACTATATTATAGGTAGTGGGCTGTTTTAGGGAGTTTTTGATCAAATTATCCGTAGTAGCAACATTAATAATGTTGTGTTTATTATGCCCAGTGCATTTAGTATAGTTACGACCATATCTAGGAATTGATACGACAGGAATTTTCCGATTGTTTGTTTGTTGCTTTGATAAACTGCACGCATCATAGTTAGCCACCTCAGTAACGGGGATTTTCCGATTGTTTGTTTGTTGCTTTGATAAACTGCACGCATCATGGTTAGCCACCTCAGTAACGGGGATTTTCCGATTGTTTGTTTGTTGCTTTGATAAACTGCACGCATCATAGTTAGCCACCTCAGTAACGGGGATTTTCCGATTGTTTGTTTGTTGCTTTGATAAACTGCACGCATCATGGTTAGCCACCTCAGTAACGGGGATTTTCCGATTGTTTGTTTGTTGCTTTGATAAACTGCACGCATCATGGTTAGCCACCTCAGTAACGGGGATTTTCCGATTGTTTGTTTGTTGCTTTGATAAACTGCACGCATCATGGTTAGCCACCTCAGTAACGGGGATTTTCCGATTGTTTGTTTGTTGCTTTGATAAACTGCACGCATCATAGTTAGCCACCTCAGTAACGGGGATTTTCCGATTGTTTGTTTGTTGCTTTGATAAACTGCACGCATCATGGTTAGCCACCTCAGTAACGGGGATTTTCCGATTGTTTGTTTGTTGCTTAGATAAACTGCACGCATCATGGTTAGCCACCTCAGTAACGGGGATTTTCCGATTGTTTGTTTGTTGCTTTGATAAACTGCACGCATCATGGTTAGCCACCTCAGTAACGGGAATTTTCCGATTGTTTGATTGTTGCTTTGATAAACTGCACGCATCATGGTTAGCCACCTCAGTAACGGGGATTTTCCGATTGTTTGTTTGTTGCTTTGATAAACTGCACGCATCATAGTTAGCCACCTCAGTAACGGGGATTTTCCGATTGTTTGTTTGTTGCTTTGATAAACTGCACGCATCATGGTTAGCCACCTCAGTAACGGGAATTTTCCGATTGTTTGTTTGTTGCTTTGATAAACTGCACGCATCATGGTTAGCCACCTCAGTAACGGGGATTTTCCGATTGTTTGTTTGTTGCTTTGATAAACTGCACGCATCATAGTTAGCCACCTCAGTAACGGGAATTTTCCGATTGTTTGTTTGTTGCTTTGATAAACTGCACGCATCATAGTTAGCCACCTCAGTAACGGGGATTTTCCGATTGTTTGTTTGTTGCTTTGATAAACTGCACGCATCATGGTTAGCCACCTCAGTATCGGGGATTTTCCGATTGTTTGTTTGTTGCTTTGATAAACTACACGCATCATAGTTAGCCACCTCAGTAACGGGAATTTTCCGATTGTTTGATTGTTGCTTTGATAAACTGCACGCATCATGGTTAGCCACCTCAGTAACGGGGATTCTCCGATTGTTTGTTTGTTGCTTTGATAAACTGCACGCATCATAGTTAGCCACCTCAGTAACGGGGATTTTCCGATTGTTTGTTTGTTGCTTTGATAAACTGCACGCATCATGGTTAGCCACCTCAGTAACGTGGATTTTCCGATTGTTTGTTTGTTTGTTTTGATAAACTGCACGCATCATAGTTAGCCACCTCAGTAACGGGGATTTTCCGATTGTTTGTTTGTTGCTTTGATAAACTGCACGCATCATAGTTAGCCACCTCAGTAACGGGGATTTTCCAATTGTTTGTTTGTTGCTTTGATAAACTGCACGCATCATAGTTAGCCACCTCAGTAAAACACATGTCCAACTCTGAAACACTCAAAGCAGAAAAAACGTGTTCTAATTTAACTGACTCCTTACCCAGACCAGTAGTCTCGCATTTTCCATTTAAATCCGTCTGCAGGATGGAGGGAAGTGGTGTTCTGTGGGGATTAGCCTTCTGCTTTGTTTTTAGCCCCGCTCGACATCCGCGTTTCCGATCACACCGCTGGCGTCTGCTCCGTAGACGGCCCCCGCTGCTACTAGACTCCCCTGCTTCCCAGGCCGCTGGATGTAGCCGCCGGCGTATCCACATGCTAGTTAGCAGGTTTAGCACGCCCGCGTCTATCAGTCCAAAACGGCCCGATATGTCCACATCCAGAAGTGTCTGGCGGTCGTACGTGATCACGGAGTGACCACGATGTGAGCCAGCCATAAAGTCTGTGGAAATGTCCGGTATTTCTGCCAAATGTTCCATCTTTAGCAAGAGTCCCTCGAGGACGCAGCCCGTCTTTGGATACAACTGCATCATATACTTAAAATACAGCCTAAAACAACTTCAGATACAATGAATATTACATTTAAAATACATCTTGAAAACACTTTAGATCAAACTACATATTATACTCAAATACATCTTGAAAGAACTTTAGATAAAACTAAATATTATATTTAAAATACATCCTTAAATAACTTTGGATACAACTACATCATAAAATTAAAATACACCCTAAAATAACTTTAGATACAATGAATATTACATTTAAAATACATCTTGAAAACACTTTAGATCAAACTACATATTATACTCAAATACATCCTGAAAGAACTTTAGATAAAACTAAATATTATATTTAAAATACATCCTTAAATAACTTTGGATACAACTACATCATATACTTAAAATACACCCTAAAGCAACTTCAGATACAATGAATATTATATTTTAAATACATCTTGAAAACACTTTAGATCAAACTACATATTATACTCAAATACATCCTGAAAGAACTTTAGATAAAACTAAATATTGTATTCAAAATACATTCTGAAAGGACTTTCGATAAAACTGAATATTATATTCAAAATACATCCCAAAAGAACTTTGGACAAAACTAAATACGATACTTAAAATACATCATGAAACAACTTTAGATCAATCTAAATATTATATGTAAAATATATCCTAAAAAACTTTAGGTAAAAATAAATACTATATTTAAAACTAAATATTATATTTAAAATACGTCCGTAAATAACTTTAGATACAACTAAATCATATACTTAAATTACACCCTGAAATAACTTTACATACAACTAAATATTGTATTTAACTTTAGAAAGAACTAAATATAATATTAAAAATACATCCTGAAATAACTTTAGATGAAACAAAATATTATATTCAAAATACATCGTGAAATAACTTTAGATCCAACTAAATATTATACTTAAAATTAATCCTGAAAGAACTTTAGATACATCTAACTATTATACTTTAAATTCATCCTAAAATCATTTTAGATAAAAATAAATATTATATTTAAAACTAAATATTATATTTTAAATACATCCTTAAATAACTTTGGATACAACTACATCATATACTTAAAATACACCCTAAAATAACTTTAGATACAATGAATATTACATTTAAAATACATCTTTAAAACACTTTAGATCAAACTACATATTATACTCAAATACATCCTGAAAGAACTTTAGATAAAACTAAATATTATATTTAAAATACATCCTTAAATAACTTTAGATATTTAGATAAAATACATCCATGTTTGTTAGTTAGCATTCCATATATTCAACTCCTTCAGTGTAAAATGTCGTGTGTTGGAGGAGAGTGTGGTGAAAAAAGAAGGAGAGTGTGTTGAAAAAAGAAGGAGAGTGTGTTGAAAAAAGAAGGAGAGTGTGTTGAAAAAAGGAGGATGTGAGTGTGGTCAAAGGTGCGTGATGAAGTGCGACTCCAGCTGTCCTGCATTCTTTCATGAAAGCGTTCATTAAACGCAGCTTAGCTCGGTCGGAGCAGGAAGTCCGACGGCGTTAGCTTCACGCTGCGTTTCCACAGACAACCCAGGAACCTTTTTTTTTTTCCCCTCCCTTTTTTGTTTTTGTTTTGACCAACACCAAAAGCTGATGTCAAAACACAAGCGGCTGCTACTGTTGGCACCTTAGCTACGTAGCTAGGCTACATACCAGCTTATGTTACTCGCTGAGGTTTTTTTTTTCTAAACTCAAATTTCTCATTACGCAGACCACTTGTGATCCTTTCATCCCATCCAGGACACAAATAAAATATGTTCATGACAAATACACCACATGGTGGCGCCCTTTTTAAAACCCACACATGAAACTTAACTTTGTCGCTTTAGCACTTTTGTGACAATGGCCAGTAAATTATGTACACACTGGATCAAGGTTGGTTGAAAAACATGGCTGCTGTCGTTTAAAAGGGGCGGGACTTGGCGTCTAATTGTCCATAATTCTTTGATTCTTAGTCTAATGCTACTTTAATGCTATGTGTATTATGCTACCATTCCATTCTTGGGGGTAACGATTCGACTAAAAGTGTTTCTTTTTTTGTTTTTTTTATTATAAAATTCTACCAAATATTTATTAAAGTTAAATACGAACATTTGTCTGAGTGGCTGGACAGCTGACAAAAAATAAATAAATAAAATAAAGTGGATTGTACATTTTTTGGAATGGATTAAAAATAGTTACAAATAAGAATCTGAAAATATATATATATTTTTTGCAACCTGAGCATATATTGTATGTACTTCTGTTGTAGTTGGGATAAAATAATAATAATAATAATAATAATAATAATAATAATAATAAAAAAGGCAGATGCCAATTCATAAAATAATAATAATAAAAAAGAGCAGATAGCGATAAAAAAACGTAGAAACCGATCAATAAAATTTTTATAATTTAAAAAGGCAGATAGCGATTAAAAAAAGCAGATTCCGATAAATAAAATAATGACACTAAAAAAAGCAGATAGCGATAAAAAAAAAAATAGATACCGATAGAAAAAAAAATTATAATAAAAAGGCAGATAACGATTAAAAAAGGCAGATTTGGATTAATAGAATAATAATAACAAAAAAGCAGATAGCGATAAAAAAAGGCAGATACTGATCACTTTAAAAAAATAAAATAAAAAGGCAAATAGTGATTAAAAAAGGCAGATACTGATTAACAAGAAATTATAATAATGATAATAAAAGGCAGATAGCGATTAAAAAAAAGGCAGATTCCAAATATTTGAAAAAAAAAAGAAAAAAAAAGCAGATAGCGATCAATATAAAAAGTCAGATACTGGTTAAGAAAAAGAAATACTAATAAAAAAGGCAATTAGCGATTAAAAAAACGCAGATACCGATAAATAAATAAAAATTGTAAATAAAAAGGCATGTAAGGATAAAAAAAAGGCAGATTCCGATTAATAAAATAAATTATAGTAAAAAAAAAATGCAGATAGCGATTAATAAAGGCAGATACCGATCAATAATAAAAGAAAATAATAAAAAGGTAGATAGGGATAAAAGAAAGGACAGATTCCCATCAATAAAAAATAATAATAAAAAAAGCAGATGCTAAACAATTTTTTTTTAAATTAATAAAAAGGCAAATAGTGATAAAAAAGGCAGATACTGATTAACAATAATAATAATAATAGTAATAATAATAATAATAATAATAAAAGGCAGCAAGCAATAATAAAAGGCAGATTGCAATTAATACAAATACAAAAAAAAAAGCTAATAGCGATAAAAAAAGGCAATGCCGATCAATAAAAAAAATCATAATAAAAGGGCTAATAGCGACAAAAAAGGAAGATACAGATCAATAAAAAAAATTGTAAAAAAGCAGACAGCGATTAAAAAAAAGGCAGATAGCGATCAATGATAAAAGATGTATAATAAAAAGAAAAATAGCGATTAAAAAAGGTAGATACTGATTAAGAAGAAAAAATAATAATAAAAAAGGCAGATTCCGATTAATAAAATAATAATAATAAAAGAAGCACATAGCAATTAAAAAAGGCAGATACCGATCAATAAAAAAATAAATAATAAAAAGTCAGATTGTGATAAAAAAAAAGTCAGATACCGATCAATAAAAAATAAAAGTAAAAAGGCAGATAACAATATAAAAGGACAGATTCCGATTATGAAAAATAATAATAAAAAAAGCAGATAGCGATTAATAAAAAGGTAAATTTCCATTAATTAAATTATAATTAATAATAAAAAAGCAGATAGCTATGAAAAAAAGGCGGGCACCGATCAATTAAACAAAAAAGAACAATAAAAAATCAAATAGCGATAAAAAAGGCAGATACTGATTAAAAAAAATATACAAAAATTAAAAAAGGCATACAGCGATTAGTAAAAAAATAATTAAAAAAAGGCAAACAGCGATAAAAAAGGAAGATACCGATCTATAAAAATGAGTAAAAAAGACGATAGCGATAAAAAATTATCGCTATTGTAGTGTCATCAATTTAAAAAATTATAAAAAGAAAAATTCTGATTAATAAAATAATAATAATAAAAAAGCAGATAGCGATAAAAAAGCCAGATACTGATCAATAAAAGAAAAAATAATTAATAAACAGGCAAATAGCGATTAAAAAAAGGCAGATACTGGTTAAGAAAATAATAATAATAATAATAATTTTAAAAAGGCAGATAGCATTAAAAAGGCAGATCCCGATCAATTAAAAAAATAAAAATAAAAAGCTAAATAGTGATTAAAAAATGGAAGATACCGATTAACAAGAAATTATAATAGTGATAACAAATAAAAAAGGCAGATTCCACTTAATAATAATACAAAATTAAAAAAGCAGATTGCGATAAAATAAGGCAGATACCGATCAATAAAAAAAATTATAAAAAAGGCAAATAGTGATAAAAAAAAGGCAGATATTGGTTAAGAAAAAAAAATACTAATAAAAAAGGCAATTAGCGATTAAAAACGCAGATACCAATAAATAAAAAAATTGTACATAAAAAGGCAGATAAGGATAAAAAAGGCAGATAGCGATTAATAAAAGCAGATGCTGATCAATTTTTTAAAAATGATTATAAAAAGGCAAATAGCGATAAAAAAGGCAGAAACTGATTAATAATAATAATAATAATAATAATAATAATAATAATAAGAGGCAGATTCCAATGAATAAAAATACAAAATAAAAAAAGCAGATAGCGATAAAAAGGCAGATACTGATCAATTAAAAAATCATAATAAAAAGGCAAATAGTGATAAAAAAAAAGGAAGATAACAATCAATGAAAAAAGAAAAATAATAGTAAAAAGGCAAATAGCAATTAAAAAAGGCAGATACTGATTAAGAAAAAAAATAATAATAAAAAAGGCAGATTCCGATTAATAAAATAATATTAATAATAAAAGAAGCAGATAGCAATTAAAAAACCCAGATATAGATCAATAAACAAATTAATTATAAAAAAGCAGAGAGTGATAAAAAAGTCAGATACCGATCAATAAAAAATAATAATAAAAAAGGAAGATAACGATAAATAAAAATAATGATAAAAAAAAGCAGATAGAGATTAAAAAAAGGTACATTTCGATTAATTAGATTAATATTAACAATAAAAAAGAAGATAGCTATAGAAAAAAGGCAGGCACCGATCAATTAAAATAAATTAATAACAATAATAAAAACGCAAATAGCGATAAAAAAGGCAGATACCGATCAATAAAAATAAGTTAAAAAAGCCGATAGCGCTAAAAAATTATCGCTATTGTATTGTTATTAATTTAAAAAAATATAACGAGAAAAATTTCGATTAATAAAATAATAATAAAAAAGCAGATAGCAATAAAAAAGGCGGATACCAATCATCAATAAAAAGGGAAACAGCGATTAAAAAAAAGGCAGATGCTGATTAACAAAATAATAATGATAGTAATTAAAATAAAAAAGATAGATAGTAATAAAAAAAGGCATATTCCGATTAATCAAAAAATAATAATAATAAAAAGCAGATAGCGATAAAAAAGGCAGATACCAATCATCAATAAAAAAAGAAGAATAAAAAGGCAGATACCAATCATTAAAATAAATACTACTAATAAAATGAAATGTGCATCTAAAAAAGACGTAACTCTACAAGTATTTAAAAAAGTGCACTATTGCCAAGCATTTGTCAAGTACAAAGTAATATGATTGAGGTATATGGCGACAAACTACCCTAAAAAAATTTAGCATGCTAACAGTTAGCATGTGTCTAGTACCAAGTTATATGCCTCTGAGGTGTATGGCGACAAACCAGACTAAAGAAGTTAGCATGATAACAGTTGGTATGTGTCAAATACCAAGCTATATTACTCTGAGGTGTACAGCGACAAATTAGCCTAAAAAAGTTAGCATGCTAACAGTTAGCATGTGTTTAGTACCATGTCATTTGGCTCTGTGTACATCAGCAAAATAGGGTAAAAAAGTTAGCATGCCAAAGTGCTAAGAGTTAGCATGTGTCAAGTACCAAGTTATTCATATGCTTACGGTGTCTGGCGACAAACTAGCCTAAAAAAGTTGGCATACTAACAGTTAGCATGTGCTTAGTACCATGTTATTTGACTCAAAATTGGGTAAAAAATTTAGCATGGAAAGTGCTAACAGTTAGCATGTGTCAAGCAGCAAGTTATATGAGTCTGAGGTGTACAGTGAAAAACTAGGCTTAAAAAAGTCAGCTTGCTAACAGTTAGCATGTGTCAAGTGCCAAGTTCTATGATTGAGGTGTATGCGACAAACTAGCCTAAAAAAAGTTAGCATGCTAACAGTTAGCGTGTGTTAAGTAGAAAGTCATACGACTCTGAGGTGTATGCTGACAAATTAAGCTAAAAAAGTTAGCATGCTAAAAGTTAGCATGTGTTTAGTAACATGTTCTTTGACTCTGTGTACATCAGCAAAATAGGCAAAAAAAAAGTTAGCATGCCAACGTGCTAACAGTTAGCATGTGTCAAGCAGCTGAGGTGTACGGCAGCCAAATAGGCTAAAAAGGTTAGCATGTCAACGTGCTAACATTAGCATGCTAGCAGTTAGCATGTGTCTAGTAGCAAGGTATATGACTCTGAGGTGTACGGCAGCCAAATAGGCTAAAAAGGTTAGCATGTCAACGTGCTAACATTAGCATGCTAACAGTTAGCATGTGTCTAGTAGCAAGTTATATGATTTTGAGGTGTACGGCAGCCAAATAGGCTAAAAAGGTTAGCATGTCAACGTGCTAACATTAGCATGCTAACAGTTAGCATGTGTCTAGTAGCAAGTTATATGACTCTGAGGTGTACGGCAGCCAAATAGGCTAAAAGGTTAGCATGTCAACGTGCTAACATTAGCATGCTAGCAGTTAGCATGTGTCTAGTAGCAAGTTATATGACTTTGAGGTGTACGGCAGCCAAATAGGCTAAAAAGGTTAGCATGTCAACGTGCTAACATTAGCATGCTAGCAGTTAGCATGTGTCTAGTAGCAAGTTATATGACTCTGAGGTGTACGGCAGCCAAATAGGCTAAAAGGTTAGCATGTCAACGTGCTAACATTAGCATGCTAACAGTTAGCATGTGTCTAGTAGCAAGTTATATGACTTTGAGGTGTACGGCAGCCAAATAGGCTAAAAGGTTAGCATGTCAACGTGCTAACATTAGCATGCTAACAGTTAGCATGTGTCTAGTAGCAAGTTATATGACTTTGAGGTGTACGGCAGCCAAATAGGCTAAAAGGTTAGCATGTCAACGTGCTAACATTAGCATGCTAGCAGTTAGCATGTGTCTAGTAGCAAGTTATATGACTTTGAGGTGTACGGCAGCCAAATAGGGTAAAAAGGTTAGCATGTCAACGTGCTAACATTAGCATGCTAACAGTTAGCATGTGTCTAGTAGCAAGTTATATGATTCTGAGGTGTACGGCAGCCAAATAGGCTAAAAAGGTTAGCATGTCAATGTGCTAACATTAGCATGCTAACAGTTAGCATGTGTCTAGTAGCAAGTTATATGACTTTGAGGTGTACGGCAGCCAAATAGGCTAAAAAGGTTAGCATGTCAATGTGCTAACATTAGCATGCTAACAGTTAGCATGTGTCTAGTAGCAAGTTATATGACTTTGAGGTGTACGGCAGCCAAATAGGGTAAAAAGGTTAGCATGTCAACGTGCTAACATTAGCATGCTAACAGTTAGCATGTGTCTAGTAGCAAGTTATATGATTCTGAGGTGTACGGCAGCCAAATAGGCTAAAAAGGTTAGCATGTCAATGTGCTAACATTAGCATGCTAACAGTTAGCATGTGTCTAGTAGCAAGTTATATGACTTTGAGGTGTACGGCAGCCAAATAGGCTAAAAAGGTTAGCATGTCAATGTGCTAACATTAGCATGCTAACAGTTAGCATGTGTCTAGTAGCAAGTTATATGACTTTGAGGTGTACGGCAGCCAAATAGGCTAAAAAGGTTAGCATGTCAACGTGCTAACATTAGCATGCTAACAGTTAGCATGTGTCTAGTAGCAAGTTATATGATTCTGAGGTGTTTGGCGACAAATTAGGCTAAAACAAACAAACAAAGTTGTTGATATAATCCTACTTTTTCGTGCTGGTTTGCAATCACAGTATTTTAAGGTAGCAGGACACGGTTTGATGCCAAGGTAGATTTAATATTTCAATCGAGTCAGTAAAACATTTCACTGCTAAAATAAAAACTTGATTTGTTCTTTCCTTCATACGTACTCGGCCCCGGGGGACGAGCGCGGCGCCGGCCGGGGCCGAGGAGGGGGCGGCGCCGCGGAGCTCCAGCAGGAGGAAACGAGCAGGACCAGACCGGCGGCCAGGAGCAGGAAGCCCCCCGCCCAGCCGCAGAACAAGGCGTCCCCGAACTCCCAGCGCGGCACCACGTCGGGCAGGGTGTCGTCGAAGAAGCGCACCACGGCCAGGTGCGCCACGTAGGACACCGGCACCAGGCACAGCACCCCCGCCAGCATCCCCAGCACGCCGCCCGCCACCGTCAGCGTCCTCTTGGCGCCGCTGCGGCCCCCGCAGCTGTTGACCAGCGAGATGCCCGGCAGGGCCAGCAGGAAGCCCAGCACGCCCACGGCCAGCGAGGCGCAGGTGAGCACCCGGGCCAGCTTGAGGTCCGGGGACAGGCCCAGCAGGGAGTCGTAGCGCCGGCACTCCACGGCGCCCACGTCCTGCACCACGCAGGTCTCCCACAGGCCCAGCTCGTAGCGTTCCACCGGCAGCAGCGCCGTGGACATGCTCAGCCACTGCGGAGACACGGTGGCCCCCAGGGCGCACAGCCAGGCCCCGGCGTAGACCAGCATGGCCAGAAGCTCCAGGGCGCGGGCGCACTCGTCCATGCTCGACGCTCCCGAGAGAGGCGGGGAGGGTCGGCGAGGGGGGGGGGGGGTCACAGAGTGTTGCACTCAGACCGCTTCTCTGCTCAGAGCAAGCACGCAGGCGAGGAGGCCAGGGGCCCGCCCCTTTGCGGCCCCCCTGCTTCCTGTGCCAATGGGCCGCAGGTGGGCGGCTGCTTGTCCTTGTGTGCAAACTGCTGCTGTACTCCAGTCCTGACACAGACCCTTTCCGGCCAAAAAAAAAGACTGTCACAACACCCTTTCAGATTAAAACCTGCCATTCCGGAAAGGCCTCGCCAGGACCTTTAATTTGACATGCGACATGGCGGGGTTTGTCCCAAATCATTTTGGGAATTTTTTTTACCTTTGACCTCCAACGAGCGCCTTCAAGTATCGCCGCGAAACATCACAAAACTTGTTATTCAAGTTGTCCCGATGCGACATTTTCCCTTCTGACCCCAAAAGGGAATAAGCGGTAGAAAATGGATGGATGGATGGATACGATATCAATACGATACTGATATCGATACAATATCAGCGGGAATCATACACACCCCGTATCATTTAGTCGTGTGGAATATGCTAAAAAGTTTGATCAAGTGAAATGAGGAAAAGCACGAAATAGGCAAAATAGGCTAAAAAAAAGTTAGCAAGCTAACAGTTAGCTTGTGTTTAGTACCAAGTTATTTGACTCTGTACATCAGCAAAATAGGCAAAAAAAAAGTTTGCATGCCAAAGTGCTAACATTTAGCATTTGTCAAGTACCAAGTTATATGACTCTGACGTGTACGGCGAAAAACTAGGGTTAAAAATGTTAGCATGAGTCAAGTACCAAATTATATGACTTTGAGGTGTATAGTAGCCAAAGAGGCTAAAAAAAGTTAGCATGCCAACGTACTGATAGTAGCATGCTAAAAGTTAGCATGTGTCAAGTACCAAGTTTTATGATTGTGGTGTATGGCAACAATTTAGCCTAAAAAAGTTATCATGCTAACAGTTAGCATGTGTTTATTACCAAGTTATTTGACTCGGCAAAATAGGCTAAAAAAGTTAGCATGCTAACAGTCAAGTATCGCCACAAAACATCTCACCTGGGCGCTCACCTGCACAAACAAGGGCTGAACAGCTTTCTGTGCTTGTTATTCGAGTTGTCCCGATGCAACATTTTCATTTCTGATACGATACGATACTGATATCGATACGATATCAGCAGGAATCATACAAAAACCGGATCATTCAGTCGTGTGGAATGTGAGAAAAGGTTTGATCAAGTGAAATGAGGAAAAACACGAAATGGGCAAAGGAGGCTAAAAAAAAGTTAGCATGCTTACAGTTAGCATGTGTCAAGTAGCACCTTATATGCCTCTGAGGTGTACGGCGACAAATCAAGCTAAAAAAAGTTAGCAAGCTAACAGTTAGCATGTGTTTATTACCAAGTTGTTTGACTCTGTGTACATCAGCAAAATAGGCAAAAAAAAGTTAGCATGCCAAAGTGCTAACATTTAGCATTTGTCAAGTACCAAGTTATATGACTCTGACGTGTACGGCGAAAAACTAGGGTTAAAAATGTTAGCATGAGTCAAGTACCAAATTATATGACTTTGAGGTGTATGGTAGCCAAAGAGGCTAAAAAAAGTTAGCATGCCAACGTGCTAATAGTTGTTTGTGAAAAGTAATATGCAACTATAACTACTTGATACTTGTTTATGTTGACAAATGGGCTTTTTTTTATAATCATGACCTAGCTTGTGTGCTATTGTGTGCTTAGCTGTTGTGTAGCTGCTCGTTTCTAAGAGCTTCTATCATGTGTACCTTTTGTAAATGACTTCAGTATAATACAAGAAAACCTTGTTTGCTTATTGGAGGAACATTTATTATTACCTGTGTGGAATGGACGTATGCTGTCTTTAAGTTGAAGTGGAATATAAAAAAAGTAAAAAAAAAGTGTAAAAATTATAAAATAAAGTTAAAAGTTGCAGTAGACGGGTAATTTGCATATCGGCAATATCCATCCATCCATTTTTCTACCGCTTATTCCCTTTCGGGGTCGCGGGGGGTCGCTGGCGCCTATCTCAGCTACAATCGGGCGGAAGGCGGGGTACACCCTAGACAAGTCGCCACTACTTTTAATTTCATTAAGTCAAGCTTGTGATCTAATAAATTGAATGATGCGGACACGTTTGTTACTGGACACTTTCTAACCTTGTGTGTGTTAATAATATGAAACTATAACTACTTGATACTTGTTTATGTTGACAAATGGGCTTTTTTTTAAATAATCATGACCTAGCTTGTGTGCTATTGTGTGCTTAGCTGTTGTGTAGCTGCTCGTTTCTGCTGTTTACCTTTTGTAAATTACTTTGGTAAAATAAAACAAAACCTTATTTGCTTATTGGAGGAATAATTAGTGTTACTTGAGTGGAATGGACGTATGCTGTCTTTAAGTTGAAGCGGAATTGGGAGAAAAAAAAAAGCAAAATTAATAAATAAACTACATAAAAACTATAAAATGAAATAAAATAAAATAAAAAGTTGCAGTATGTGCTAGTGTGTGCTTAGCAGTCTATAGCTTAGCATGCTTTCATCCATTCATTTCCTACCGCTTGTCCCTTTTTTTTCGGGCGGAAGTATGTTTACCCTTTGTACATCACTATAGTAAAATAAAATGTGTTGTTTTTTTTGACCCTGGAACTTGTGGAAGTGTGAGACGCCAACAAGGCTCGATAGTCAATCTCCCTAAATGCGAGTGTTTGTGTGCGGGTTTGAATCCCTTGAAGGAAACTTATTGTGTCGCCGACGTGGGAAATGTCCCGCAGGAGATGTGCAGATAAAACTCCCCCTCAGGTGGAGAACAAACGCTCAGCTGACTGCGATGACGTCAGCATGTGCTCGCCTTTGCACACGTTCACTGACTCGGACAAACAGCGAACTCTGCTGGCGAAAAGAGGTAACGACAGTACACTACGATCTATATTTTATTATATTTGTAGAATATGGTAATGTTTCAGTATGGTTTTATCGTACATATCAGGGTTTGCTGATATTAACATTAACATTTTTACTGTCATGCAAATAAAAATGCTGGAATATTTCGAATGTTTTACTTTTTTAACGTCAATAAACAAGCTAACTGACTTAACCACTGTTTGGCAAGCTATGTGCTAAAATGCCTTTGGCGCGTGGATGCTTTTATTTTGACAAGATGTAACGCTAGCAGTTCAGTTTGAATGATTTTATTTGGACAATATTGCAGATACGCTTGAATTATTTCCTTCTGGACTATTTGTAAACCTGCAAATGTGCTTGAATACTTTTTTGGAAATTTTTTGACAAGACTGCAGATGTGTATGAATGCTTTTATTTTGACAGGACTGCAAATGTGCTTGGATGCTATTATTTTGACAAGAGATAACACTGCAGATGTGCTGGATGCTTTTATTTTGACAAGAGGTAAGACTGCAGATATGCTTGGATGCTTTTATTTTGACAACACTGCAGAATTGTGATTGGATGCTTTTATTTTGACAAGAGGTAAGACTGCAGATGTGCTTGGATGCTTTTATTTTGACAACACTGCAGATTGGCTTGGATGCTTTTATTTTGACAAGAGGTAAGACTGCAGATGTGCTTGGATGCTTTTATTATGACAAGACGTAAGACTGCAGATGTGCTTGGATGCTTTTATTTTGACAAGAGGTAAGACTGCAGATGTGCTTGGATGCTTTTATTTTGACAAGAGGTAAGACAGCAGATGTGCTTGGATGCTTTTATTTTGACAAGAGGTAAGACTGCAGATGTGCTTGGATGCTTTTATTTTGACAAGAGGTAAGACTGCAGATATGCTTGGATGCTTTTATTTTGACAACACTGCAGAATTGTGATTGGATGCTTTTATTTTGACAAGAGGTAAGACAGCAGATGTGCTTGGATGCTTTTATTTTGACAAGAGGTAAGACTGTAGATGTGCTTGAATGCTTTTATTTTGACAAGAGGTAAGACTGCAGATGTGCTTGGATGCTTTTATTTTGACAACACTGCGGAATTGTGATTGGATGCTTTTATTTTGACAAGAGGTAAGACTGCAGATGTGCTTGGATGCTTTTATTTTGACAAAACTGCAGAATTGTGCTTGGATGCTTTTATTTTGACAAGAGGTAAGACTGCAGATGTGCTTGGATGCTTTTATTTTGACAAGAGGTAAGACTGCACATGTGCTTGGATGCTTTTATTTTGACAAGAGGTAAGACAGCAGATGTGCTTGGATGCTTTTATTTTGACAAGAGGTAAGACTGCAGATGGGCTTGGATGCTTTTATTTTGACAAGAGGTAAGACTGCAGATGTGCTTGGATGCTTTTATTTTGACAAGAGGTAAGACAGCAGATGTGCTTGGATGCTTTTATTTTGACAAGAGGTTAGACAGCAGATGTGCTTGGATGCTTTTATTTTGACAAGAGGTAAGACTGCAGATGTGCTTGGATGCTTTTATTTTGACAACACTGCAGGATTGTGATTGGATGCTTTTATTTTGACAAGAGGTAAGACTGTAGATGTGCTTGGATGCTTTTATTTTGACAAGAGGTAAGACTGCAGATGTGCTTGGATGCTTTTATTTTGACAAGAGGCAAGACTGTGGATGTGCTTGGATGCTTTTATTTTGACAAAACTGCAGAATTGTGCATGGATGCTTTTATTTTGACAAGAGGTAAGACTGGAGATGTGCTTGGATGCTTTTATTTTGACAAGAGGTAAGACTGCAGATGTGCTCGGATGCTTTTATTTTGACAACACTGCAGAATTGTGATTGGAGGCTTTTATTTTGACAAGAGGTAAGACCGCAGATGTGCTTGGATGCTTTTATTTTGACAAGAGGTAACACTGCAGATGTGCTTGGATGCTTTTATTTTGACAAGAGGTAAGACTGCAGATGTGCTTGGATGCTTTTATTTTGACAAGAGGTAAGACAGCAGATGTGCTTGGATGCTTTTATTTTGACAAGAGGTAAGACTGCAGATGGGCTTGGATGCTTTTATATTGACAAGAGGTAAGACTGTGGATGTGCTTAGATGCTTTTATTTTGACAACACTGCAGAATTGTGATTGGATGTTTTTATTTTGACTACAGGTAAGACCGCAGATGTGCTTGGATGCTTTTATTTTGACAAGAGGTAAGACTGCAGATGTGCTTGGATGCTTTTATTTTGACAACACTGGAGAATTGTGATTGGATGCTTTTATTTTGACAACTCTGCAGAATTGTGATTGGATGCTTTTATTTTGACAACAGGTAAGACCGCAGATGTGCTTGGATGCTTTTATTTTGACAAGAGGTAAGACTGCAGATGTGCTTGGATGCTTTTATTTTGACAAGAGGCAAGACTGTGGATGTGCTTGGATGCTTTTATGTTGACAAAACTGCAGAATTGTGCTTGGATGCTTTTATTTTGACAAGAGGTAAGACTGCAGATGTGCTTGGATGCTTTTATTTTGACAAGAGGTAAGACTGCACATGTGCTTGGATGCTTTTATTTTGACAAAGAGGCAAGACTGCAGATGTGCTTGGATGGTTTTATTTTGACAAGAGGTAAGACTGCAGATGTGCTTGGATGCTTTTATTTTGACAACACTGCAGAATTGTGATTGGATGCTTTTATTTTGACAACAGGTAAGACCGCAGATGTGCTTGGATGCTTTTATTTTGACAAGAGGTAACACTGCAGATTGGCTTGGATGCTTTTATTTTGACAAGAGGTAAGACTGCAGATGTGCTTTAATGCTTTTATTTTGACAAGAGGTAAGACTGCAGATGTGCTTGGATGCTTTTATTATGACAAGACGTAAGACTGCAGATGTGCTTTGATACTTTTATTTTGGCAAGAGGTAAGACTGCAGATGTGCTTGGATGCTTTTATTTTGACAACACTGCAGAATTGTGATTGGATGCTTTTATTTTGACAAGAGGTAACACTGCAGATTGGCTTGGATGCTTTTATTTTGACAAGAGGTAAGACTGTGGATGTGCTTGGATGCTTTTATTTTGACAAAACTGCAGAATTGTGCTTGGATGCTTTTATTTTGACAAGAGGTAAGACTGCAGATGTGCTTGGATGCTTTTATTTTGACAAGAGGTAAGACTGCAGATGTGCTTGGATGCTTTTATTATGACAAGACGTAAGACTGCAGATGTGCTTTGATACTTTTATTTTGGCAAGAGGTAAGACTGCAGATGTGCTTGGATGCTTTTATTTTGACAACACTGCAGAATTGTGATTGGATGCTTTTATTTTGACAAGAGGTAACACTGCAGATTGGCTTGGATGCTTTTATTTTGACAAGAGGTAAGACTGTGGATGTGCTTGGATGCTTTTATTTTGACAAAACTGCAGAATTGTGCTTGGAGGCTTTTATTTTGACAAGAGGTAAGACTGCAGATGTGCTTGGATGCTTTTATTTTGACAAGAGGTAAGACTGCAGATGTGCTTGGATGCTTTTATTTTGACAACACTGCAGAATTGTGATTGGATGCTTTTATTTTGACAACTCTGCAGAATTGTGATTGGATGCTTTTATTTTGACAACAGGTAAGACCGCAGATGTGCTTGGATGCTTTTATTTTGACAAGAGGTAAGACTGCAGATGTGCTTGGATGCTTTTATTTTGACAAGAGGCAAGACTGTGGATGTGCTTGGATGCTTTTATGTTGACAAAACTGCAGAATTGTGCTTGGATGCTTTTATTTTGACAAGAGGTAAGACTGCAGATGTGCTTGGATGCTTTTATTTTGACAAGAGGTAAGACTGCACATGTGCTTGGATGCTTTTATTTTGACAAAGAGGCAAGACTGCAGATGTGCTTGGATGGTTTTATTTTGACAAGAGGTAAGACTGCAGATGTGCTTGGATGCTTTTATTTTGACAACACTGCAGAATTGTGATTGGATGCTTTTATTTTGACAACAGGTAAGACCGCAGATGTGCTTGGATGCTTTTATTTTGACAAGAGGTAACACTGCAGATTGGCTTGTATGCTTTTATTTTGACAAGAGGTAAGACTGCAAATGTGCTTTAATGCTTTTATTTTGACAAGAGGTAAGACTGCAGATGTGCTTGGATGCTTTTATTATGACAAGACGTAAGACTGCAGATGTGCTTTGATACTTTTATTTTGGCAAGAGGTAAGACTGCAGATGTGCTTGGATGCTTTTATTTTGACAACACTGCAGAATTGTGATTGGATGCTTTTATTTTGACAAGAGGTAACACTGCAGATTGGCTTGGATGCTTTTATTTTGACAAGAGGTAAGACTGTGGATGTGCTTGGATGCTTTTATTTTGACAAAACTGCAGAATTGTGCTTGGATGCTTTTATTTTGACAAGAGGTAAGACTGCAGATGTGCTTGGATGCTTTTATTTTGACAAGAGGTAACACTGCAGATGTTAGAAAAGAATACAGTGTTTGATGTTATACATGAAAGTGGGAATAAGGACACGTGTCATAGGTGATTACAAAGTGATGTAAATATGTCTTTAAAGATGGAGGATAAGTAACAACACTCAAGTGCTATTTGTTCAAAGCTACAAAAGAGGCGTACAAAGCAGGAAGCGGTTTTCTTTTTTATCGGAGCTTTCTTTGACCTTTCTGCCGTCCTTCAAGGAAGAGTACTATAAATAAGTTACAGTACAGTCGAGGAATGAAAGACTTTCTTCATCATTTTGGCCGCCGCAGACACACGTGCTCGTCCTGCTCGTGGCGCGGGAGGAAAGTGGAAGCGAAAGTAGCTCCAATACTTCATGTGGAGTCGCGGCGTGCGTCACACGTCGTCAGCCGGCAGAGGAGGTATGTTGAACCTTGGTCTGGTGAAGAAGGCCATCTTCTCTCTGCAGTCAAACACCGCAATACACTTCTTCGTCACATGCGCCGAGCAAGCACGCCCCCTGGCGGCTGACTATTCAACTGCACAGTACAACGAGCTTTCGATTCGAATATATATATTTTTTTTAATTAAAAACTATGTCATTAATAAAAACATTTGTAAATTTCTTCAATGCCGTTTTGAATGTGTGGTTTTAAAAAAAAAATCAGTATTTTTTACCCCGATCATCCATACGTGTAATTAAAAAATATATATAGTGCAAACATAGGGTGCCCATTACGTCGATGGCGAGCTACCAGTCGACCGCGGGGGGTGTGTCAGTCGATCTCCAGCCGGGCTTTTAAACAAAAATAGACCTAAAAATGAGTGATCATCAATCTTCACCAAGACGTCACTTAAATGACATTCACGGTACCGGAGGGTCTTGTGAGATGACGCTGGCTGCTGCAAGATCATTATTATGAAAATATGACCGAGAGGAAGGCCAGAAACACTTTTTATTTCAACAGACTCTCGCGCCGTACCTTCCGTCAAAACTCTAAAGGCCGACTGCACATTTCCTATCTTCACAATAAAAGCCCTGCTTCATGCTGCCTGCGCTAACTAAATACAGAGTCTCGGAAAACTGGCGTGCACAAGCGATCCCTCAGAAAGCTGGCGTGCACATCACTTGTGCACGCCAGCTTTCCGAGACTCTTATTTTGTTAGCGCAGGCAGCATGAAGCAGGGCTTTTATTGTGAAGATAGGAAATGTGCAGTCGGCCTTTAGAGTTTTGACGGAAGGGAAAGTCTGTTGAAATAAAAAGTGTTTCTCGCCTTCCTCTCTGTCATTTTTTCATAATAATGAACTGGCAGCAGCCAGCGTCATCTCACAAGACCCTCGGGTGCCGTGAATGTCAATCAAGCAAGCTACGGAATTTGCCGCCAATGTTTTTCTTGTAAAGTGTATGGAAGCTGGATGAATTAGATGCCAAAAACCAACCACTTTCATGTGGTATTGTACAGAAAGGACAACTTTTTTTTCTCCTCCATTTGAAAATGTGGGCGTTATCATCATTACTGTCTGATTCCAATCAATGCAAGTCATCAGAATCAGGTAATACACCAACTTATATTCTTGTCTTTGTGAAAGAAAGACATCTATATGTGTTACACATGCTTGTATTATCATTAAACACATTTAACTTGTTTACAAAAATGTCTCTTTCATAAATAAATAAATATAAATGATATATATAAATGAGGTAGATCCCCTCGAGTTGGTCAATTGAAAAGTAGCTCGCCTGCAGAAAAAGTGTGGGCACCCCTGCCCTAAAGGGACATGGTGGAATTTTTTCATTTTTAATTTTTTTAAAGATATGTATCTCGTGCACACGAGATAGTTTGGGCCTCTGTACAAAAATAATAATACAATAATAATAAAATGATAATAAATAGATCAATGACATACATCTTAAGTAATTTAGCTTTGATAAAAATTAGCTTTGGATAACCAAACAAAATATTGCTATATACTGTATGTATCAAACAACATTGATACATAAATAATTGGTAGTATTATAAATCTGTGTTTTTAAATCTAATCATATACAGTACGTACATTGCATATTTTAAATATATTTTTAGAATATCACCTTAATTAAATCGTAATTGTACTAATGTATTTCGATATTTAGTAAACATATACATCAACAACAGTAATATAATCGGTATCATAAATGAATATGTTTCATCAATAGAATAATTTCATTTAAATGTTTTTAAATATAAATAAAAGTTTAACAAAAAGGCCCAAAAAATAGTAACTAAATACAATTTTAAAAATGACATTAAATGTAATAGACATTTTTAAGAACAAAAAATGTCAATGTGTAATTTACACGTATTATCAATCATCAATCAATGATTATTTATATAGCCCTAAATCACTAGTGTCTCAAAGGGCTGCACAAACCACAACACAAACCACAACGACATCCTCGGTAGAGCCCACATAAGGGCAAGGAAAAACTCAACCCAGTGGGACGTAGGTGACAATGATGACTATGAGAAACCTTTGAGAGGACCACATATCGGAGGGGGGTTTGCCCACATACTCTTGGTAAAATTATTGCAATAAAAAATTAAAATGTGATTGAGCGTCTTGATGCTAAAAGCTAGAAATGTCAAACAGGAAGTAAAAATAACTTGTAACTAAAAAGTAAACAATACTAATGGTTAAATATGTTAACTTATAATTGATATTGTTTCCTAAATGTAACCACTGGAGGGCGCTGTGATGAAGTGACAATTTGTTAAAAGCTAGAAAGATCAAACAGGAAGTAAAAATAACTAGTTACTAAAAAGTAAAAAATACTAGTTTAAGACGTTAACTATCAGTTTATGTTGTTTCCTGAATGTGACCACTGGAGGGCGCTGCGATGAAGCCATATGATGTTAAAAGCTAGATAGATCAAGCCGGAAGTAAAAATAACTACTAACTAAAAAGTTAACAACTAGTTAAAGATGTTAACTTAATAGTTGATGTTGTTTTCTCAATGTGACCACTGGAGGGCGCTGTGATGAAGCAACATGATGCAGCAACATGATGCTAAAAGCTAGGAAGGTCAAACAGGAAGTGAAAATAACTAGTGGTAAACAGTAAACAATCCTAGTTAAATATGTTAACTTATAGTTGATGTTGTTTCCTGAATGTGACCACTGGAGGGCGCTGTGATGGCGCTAAAAGCTAGAAAGGGCAATCAGGAAGTACAAATATCTACCAACTAAAAAGTAAACAATACTAGTTAAAGACGTTAAGTTATAGTTGATGTTGTTTCCTAAATGTGAACACTGGAGGGCGCTGTGATGCGCTAAAAGCTAGAAAGGGCAATCAGGAAGTACAAATATCTACCAACTAAAACGTAAACAATACTAGTTAAAGACGTCAAGTTATAGTTGATGTTGTTTCCTGAATGTGACCACTGGAGGGCGCTGTGATGGCGCTAAAAGCTAGAAAGGGCAATCAGGAAGTACAAATATCTACCAACTAAAACGTAAACAATACTAGTTAAAGACGTTAAGTTATAGTTGATGTTGTTTCCTGAATGTGACCACTGGAGGGCGCTGTGATGGCCCTAAAAGCTAGAAAGGGCAATCAGGAAGTACAAATATCTACCGACTAAAAAGTAAACAATACTAGTTAAAGACGTTAGGTTATAGTTGATGTTGTTTCCTGAATGTGACCACTGGAGGACGCTGTGATGAAGTGACATGATGTTAAAAGCTAGAAAGATCAAACAGGAAGTAAAAATAACTAGTTACTAAAAAGTAAAAAATACTAGTTTAAGACGTTAACTATCAGTTGATGTTGTTTCCTGAATGTGACCACTGGAGGGCGCTGTGATGGCGCTAAAAGCTAGAAAGGGCAATCAGGAAGTACAAATATCTACCAACTAAAAAGTAAACAATACTAGTTAAAGACGTTAGGTTATAGTTGATGTTGTTTCCTGAGTGTGACCACTGGAGGGCGCTGTGATGAAGTGACATGATGTTAAAAGCTAGAAAGATCAAACAGCAAGTCAAAATAACTAGTTACTAAAAAGTAAAAAATACTAGTTTAAGATGTTAACTATCAGTTTATGTTGTTTCCTGAATGTGACCACTGGAGGGCGCTGTGATGGCGCTAAAAGCTAGAAAGGGCAATCAGGAAGTAGAAATATCTACCAATTAAAACGTAAACAATACTAGTTAAAGACGTTAAGTTATAGTTGATGTTGTTTCCTGAATGTGACCACTGGAGGGCGCTGTGCTGAATCGACATGAAACGGGAAGTGTTTGTCACCTGAATGTCTGAACAGGAAGTGGCTCCTTGTGGCTCTGCCCTCTCATCTGAAGGACCTCCTTGGACGCCTTCCTGAGCCTCCTGCCCGCCTCCTCCTCCTGCCGCTGCTCCTGCTTGCTCTGACCCGCCTGCGCCACACGAGGTCAACAGGGCGAGGTCAACGGGGGTGGCGGCCAGCAGGCGGGCTGACTTCTCACCTGTCTGTGGGCCTCTCTGAGCAGGCAGCGGAAGCGCTCGTCCCTCAGGGCCCAGTGAGGAAGCTCGCCGGCCTCGCTGAGCTGAGGTTCCTCCAGCCGCAGCTTCAGCTCCCTCAGGGCGCTCAGCTCCTCCAGCAGCTGCCTCTGGCGCGTCCTGCAGGCCTGGAGGTCCAGCTCCAGGTCCAAGGAGGTGCGCGTGGGCTGCTCGGCCAGGGAGGAGCCGTACGACTGCTGCTGGGGGGGCACGGACACGCTCAACCCAGACCGTGGTCAACTGGCTAGACCCGAGTCAACTAGAAGGAGGCAACAGTCTCCCTACCTGCTTGTAGCGCAGAGTTCTTCGCTCTAGAGTGTTTCTGACAAAAGGAGACTTCTTTGGCAGAGTCGAACTGTCGCTGTCGCTGCGATATAGCTGGCAACAAACAAACAAACACATGTCAACAAACAGACACATGTCAACAAACAAATACATGTCAACTAACAGACCAACATGTCAACAAACACTAACAGATACACACATGTCAACAAACAAACACGTCAAACACACACACATCAACAAACAAACGTCAACAAACACATGCAGACAAAAAAAGTCAACAAGCATGTCAATAAACAAACATGTCAACGGTCAAATACATGTCAACTAACAGACATGTCAACTAACAAACACATGTCAACAATCACGCACACGTCAACAAGCATGTCAACAAACACGTGCCAGCAAACATGTCAACAAAGAAACATCAACTCACATGTCAACTAACAGACAAACATGTCAACAAAAAACACTTGTCAACAAACAAACAAACAAACAAACAAACAAACCAATGTCAACAAACACACATCAACAAATATGTCAAACAAATACATGTCATTTAACAGAAACACATGTCAACAAACACACATGCCAAACAAATATGTCAATTAACAAACACACACGTCGACAAAAATGTCAACAAACACATGCCAGCAAACATGTCAACAAAGAAACATCAACTCACATGTCAATAAACAAACATGTCAACAAACAGACACATGTCAAATAGACATGTCAACAAACAAATACATGTCAACTAACAGACAAACACATGTCAACAAACAAACACTTGTCAACAAACACCCATCAACAAACATGTCAATAAACAAATACACGTCAGCTAACATAAACACATGTCAATAAACAAACACGTGTCCACAAACAACACACATGCAAAACAAATATGTCAATAAACAAACACACACGTCAACAAACAAATGTCAACAAACATGTCAAACACACATGTCAACAAACAAATGTCAACAAACATGTCAAACACACATGTCAACAAACAAACACACACGTCAACAAACAAATGTCAACAAACATGTCAAACACACATGTCAACAAACAAATGTCAACAAACATGTCAAACACACATGTCAACAAACAAACGTCAACACACATATCAATAAACAAACATGTCAACAAACAGACACATGTCAACAAACAGACACATGTCAACAAACAAATACATGTCAACTAACAGACCAACATGTCAACAAACACTAACAGATACACACGTCAACAAACAAACACGTCAAACACACACACATCAACAAACAAACGCCAACAAACACATGCAGACAAAAAAAGTCAACAAGCATGTCAATAAATGTCAACAGTCAAATACATGTCAACTAACAGACATGTCAACAAATACATGTCAACTAACAAACACATGTCAACAAACACACATGCCAAACAAATATGTCAATTAACAAACACACACGTCGACAAACATGTCAACAAACACACGCCAGCAAACATGTCAACAAAGAAACATCAACTCACATGTCAATAAACAAACATGTCAACAAACAGACACGTGTCAAATAGACATGTCAACAAACAAATACATGTCAACTAACAAACAGACACATGTCAACAAACAAATAAATGTCAACTAACAGACCAATATGTCAACAAACACTAACAGATACACACATGTCAACAAACAAACACGTCAAACACACACACATCAACAAACAAACGTCAACAAACACATGCAGACAAAAAAAGTCAACAAGCATGTCAATAAATGTCAACAGTCAAATACATGTCAACTAACAGACATGTCAACAAACAAATACATGTCAACTAACAGACATGTCAACAAACAAATACATGTCAACTAACAAACACATGTCAACAATCACGCACACGTCAACAAACATGTCAACAAATACGTGCCAGCAAACATGTCAACAAAGAAACATCAACTCACATGTCACTAAACAAACATGTCAACAAACCGACACATGTCACACAGACATGTCAACAAACAAAAATGTCAACAAACAAATACATGTCAACTAACAGACAAACATGTCAACAAACAAACACTTGTCAACAAACACCCATCAACAAACATGTCAATAAACAAATACATGTCATTTAACAGAAACACATGTTGATAAACAAACACACATGCCAAACAAATATGTCAATTAACAAACACACACGTCAACAAACATGTCAACAAACACATGCCAGCAAACATGTCAACAAAGAAACATTCATTCACATGTCAATAAACAAACATGTCAACAAACACACATGTCAAATAGACACATCAACAAACACATACATGTCAACTAACAGACAAACACATGTCAACAAACACATACATGTCAAGTAAAAGACAAACACATGTCAACAAACAAACACTTGTCAACAAACAAACAAACCAATGTCAACAAAAACCCATCAACAAACATGTCAATAAACAAACACATGTCATCTAACAGAAACATATGTCAACAAACACACATCAACAAACATGTCAATAAACAAATACACGTCATCTAACATAAACACATGTCAATAAACAAACACATGTCCACAAACAACACACATGCAAAACAAATATGTCAATAAACAAACACACACATCAACAAACAAATGTCAACAAACATGTCAAACACACATGTCAACAAACAAACGTCAACACACATATCAATAAACAAACATGTCAACAAACAGACACATGTCAACAAACAAACACATGTCAACAAACAGACACATGTCAACGAACAGACAAACTCATGTCAACAAACAAACACTTGTCAACAAACACATATACAAACAAACATCAACAAACATGTCAATAAACAAATACATGTCATCGAACAGAAACACATGTCAAACAAACAAACATGTCAATAAACAAACACACGTCAACAAACAAACCTTAACAAATATGTCAACAAACATCTAACAAAAACACATGTCAATAAACAAACATGTATACTAACAGACAAACACATGTCAACAAACAAACACATGTCAAACAAACATGTCAATAAACAAACACACATGTCAACAAACAAATGTCAACAAACATGACAACAAACACATGTCAGACAAACATGTCAACACACGTGTCAATAAACAAACACGTCAACAATCAGACATGTCAACAAACCAATACATGTCAAAGAAAAGAAACACATGTCAACAAACAAACAAACAAACAAACACATACATGTCAACAAACATGTCAATAAACAAATACATGTCATCTAAAAGAAACACATGTCAACAAACACATGTATAACAAATAAACATGTCAATAAACAAACACATGTCAACTAACATATAAACACATGTAAACAAACAAAAACATGTCAATTAAAAAACACACAAATCAACAAACAAACATCAACAAACATGTCAACAAATACATGCCAACAAACACATGTCAAACAAACATGTAAACGAACATGTCAAACAAACATGTCATCAATCAAATACACATGTCAATAAAAAACACATGGCAACAAACAAACGAACATGTCAACAAACAAACAGTCAATAAACAAATATGTCAACACACATGTCAATAAAACACATGCTGGCAAACAACCACATGGCAACAAACAAACACATGTCAACAAGCAAACAGATGTCAATAAACAAAAACATGTCAACAAACACATGGCAACAAAAACACATGGCAAACAAACACACACGTGTCAACAAACACATGCCAACAAACACATGTCAACAAACATGTCAATCAACAAACATGTTAGCAAACAAATAAACCTGTCATCAAACAGACGTGCCAATAAACAAATACAAACATAAATAAACATGTCAACAAACACATGTCAAACAAACATGTCAATAAAAAAACACACTCACAGCAACCAAAAAAAAGGCAACAAAAATGTCAACAAACACATGCCAACAAACACATGTCAAACAAATATGTCAACAAACAAACATGTCAACAAATAAACAAACAAACATATCTCAACAAAGAAACTAATGCCAACAAACACATGTCAAACAAGTATGTCAACAAACAAAGATGTCAACAAATAAACAAACAAACTTACACATCTCAACAAATGGCAACAAACAAACACATGGCAACAAACAGGTCAATAAACAAACATTTAAACAAATATGTCAATAAAAACATATGCCAACAAACAACCACATGGCAACAAACAAACACATGTCAACAAACAAACACATGTCAACAAACAAACATGTCAACAAACAAACACATGTCAACAAACAAACACATGTCAACAAACAAACATGTCAACAAACAACCACATGGCAACAAACAACCACATGGCAACAAACAAACACATGTCAACAAACACGTGTCAACCAACAAACACATGTCAATCAACAAACAAACACATGGCAACAAACACATGGCAACAAACTAACACATGGCAACAAACACATGTCAATCAACAAACAAACACATGGCAACAAACACATGTCAACCAACAAACACATGTCACTCAACAAACAAACACATGGCAACAAACACATGGCAACAAACTAACACATGGCAACAAACACATGTCAACAAACAAACACATGTCAATCAACAAACAAACAAACACATGGCAACAAACTAACACATGGCAACAAACACATGTCAATCAACAAACAAACACATGGCAACAAACACATGTCAACCAACAAACACATGTCACTCAACAAACAAACACATGGCAACAAACACATGGCAACAAACTAACACATGGCAACAAACACATGTCAACAAACAAACACGTCAATCAACAAACAAACACATGTCAACAAACTCGTGTCAACCAACAAACACATGTCAATCAACAAACAAACACATGGCGACAAACACATGGCAACAAACTAACACATGGCAACAAACACATGTCAACAAACAAACACGTCAATCAACAAACAAACACATGTCAACAAACTCGTGTCAACCAACAAACACATGTCAATCAACAAACAAACACATGGCGACAAACACATGGCAACAAACTAACACATGGCAACTAACACGTGTCAACAAACAAACACATGGCTACAAACAAACAAAAATGTCAACAAATAAATATACACATGTTAACAAAAGCTCATTAAGAAACATGTCAACAAATAAACATGTTAACAAACACATAAAAGTAACTAAAAACCAATAAAGTAAAACAATTAATAATAACAATTAGCAACAACTAATTAAGTAACTCATTCTAATAATTAACTAATACTAAATGAGTGAAGTAAATCATATCAATAAAGTAAAATAACTAATAATAACTATTAACAAAAGCTAACAAAGTAACACATACTGATAAAGCAAAGTAAATAGTACTAATAGAGTAAAGTAACTAGCACTAATAAAGTAAAGTGACTGTGAAAATAAAAAGGATAAAGTCAAGAGCAAGAAATGAAGTACGGTAGAATATGTGAAAGGTGACAAAGGTTAAGACACCGTCATGAAAGAGCACCACAGTGTCAGTACAGCTAGTGAGTGTGCCACACGCTCTCCAGCAAGTGTCAGTACATCTAGTGAGTGTGCCACACGCTCTCCAGCAAGTGTCAGTACAGCTACTGAGTGTGCCACACGCTCTCCAGCAAGTGTCAGTACATCTAGTGAGTGTGCCACACGCTCTCCAGCAAGTGTCAGTACATCTAGTGAGTGTGCCACACGCTCTCCAGCAAGTGTCAGTACAGCTACTGAGTGTGCCACACGCTCTCCAGCAAGTGTCAGTACATCTAGTGAGTGTGCCACACGCTCTCCAGCAAGTGTCAGTACATCTAGTGAGTGTGCCACACGCTCTACAGCAAGTGTCAGTACATCTAGTGAGTGTGCCACACGCTCTCCAGCAAGTGTCAGTACATCTAGTGAGTGTGCCACACGCTCTCCAGCAAGTGTCAGTACATCTAGTGAGTGTGCCACATGCTCTCCAGCAAGTGTCAGTACATCTAGTGAGTGTGCCACACGCTCTCCATCAGAGGACTCACCCTGCAGACGTACTGACTGCGGGCGCCAGGAGAGAAGGTCTGCGAGCGCACGATGGCGCCGCCCCTCATGAAGGGTGAGGCGTGACCCCATCGACCGCCCCGCTCTTTGGGTCGCACTCGCACCGGCTCTGGAAAGTGTCCGTCCGTCATGGTGGACTTCTCCACCTGCCAAGAATCGACACTGGTCACGTCTCTTCCTGGTCAAAGGTGAGGACCAATTGCGCCTCACCACCTTCACAGCAGCCAATTTCCCAGAGGGCCGCTCACAGCGCCCTCCACTGGCCACGCAGAGAGCCTCCACGCACGCCGTGCTGTTGCTGCAGCCGCTGTCCACAGACTCCGCCTGCCAGCTCCTGCGCCGCACAAAATGTCAGCAGCAGGTGAGGAAAAAGACCAGAAAGGAAATGTTCTCGCTCATGAGTTCCACACCAGCACCTCTCAGACGTCACCTCCCCCGACTCCTCTTTCTTCTGCAGCCTCAGTGCGTCCGCATCGCGCTCCTCCAGGCGGACGCTGGTGCGAGACAGCAGGGTGCACACACTCTCCTGTCAGGTCCAACAACACACAACACAAGTTGGCCCCAAAGCTGAGCTACACAACACCTGCAACAGTCCTCAAATACACAAAAGTGACACAATAATGGCGCTTAAGTGTTGCAAAAACCTGAATACCACATCTGACCCGTCCACAGATATCCCACACAATTATGTGTGCGTGTGTCTGTATATATATGTGTGTGTGTGTGTGACGTGGTTTGTATATATATATACATAAAAAAAATATATATATATACATATATCTATATATATATATGTTACAGTGGGGCAAAAAAGCATTTAGTCAGCCACCGATTGTGCAAGTTCTCCCACTTAAAAGGATGACAGAGGTCTGTAATTTTCATCATAGGTACACTTCAACTGTAAGAGACAGAATATGAAAAAAAATCCAGGATTTCACACTGTAGGGATTTTAAAGAATTTATTCGTAAATTATGGTGGAAAATAAGTATTTGGTCAACCATTCAAAGCTCTCGCTGATGGAAGGAGGTTTTGGCTCAAAATCTCACGATACATGGCCCCATTCATTCTTTCCTTAACACGGATCAGTCGTCCTGTCCCCCTTAGCAGAAAAACAGCCCCAAAGCATGATGTTTCCACCCCCATGCTTCACAGTAGGTGTGGTGTTCTTGGGATGCAACTCAGTATTCTTATTCCTCCAAACACGACGAGTTGAGTTTATACCAACAAGTTCTATTTTGGTTTCATCTGACCACATGGCATTCTTCCAATCGTCCATGTGCTCTCTGGCAAACTTCAGACGGGCCTGGACGTGCACTGGCTTAAGCAGGGGGACACGTCTGGCACTGCAGGATTTGATTCCCTGTTGGCGTAGTGTGTTGCTGATGGTAACCTTTGTTACTTTGGTCCCAGCTCTCTGCAGGTCATTCACCAGGTCCCCCCGTGTGGTTCTGGGATTTTTGCTCACTGTTCTCATGATCATTTTGGCCCCACGGGATGAGATCTTGCGTAGAGCCCCAGATCGAGGGAGATTATCAGTGGTCTTGTATGTCTTCCATTTTCTGATAATTGCTCCCACAGTTGATTTTTTCACACCAAGCTGCTTGCCTATTGTAGATTCACTCTTCCCAGTCTGGTGCAGGTCTACAATTCTTTTCCTGGTTTCCTTCGACAGCTCTTTGGTCTTGGCCATAGTGGAGTTTGGAGTCTGACTGTTTGAGGCTGTGGACAGGTATCTTTTATACAGATAACGAGTTCAAACAGGTTCCATTAATACAGGTAACGAGTGGAGGACAGAAGAGCTTCTTAAAGAAGAAGTTACAGGTCTGTGAGAGCCAGAGATCTTCCTTGTTTGAAGTGACCAAATACTTATTTTCCACCATAATTTACAAATAAATTCTTTAAAATTCCTACAATGTGAATTCCGGGAATTTTTTTTATTACATTCTGTTTCTCACAGTTGAAGTGTACCTATGATGAAAATTACAGACCTCTGTCATCATTTTAAGTGGGAGAACTTGCACAATCGGTGGCGGACTAAATACTTTTTTGCCCCACTGTATTTAAGTTTGTTAATGGACACTTTCGTTTTGATACTTCCACACCCTGCCCTCCCTACAAAGACTTGTACAATAAATGCCCTTTTCGGCTTTCTGCAAACCCAATCCTGTGTCTTGGTGAGATTCAGGTGCCACTATATATATATATATATATATATATATACATATGTATGTGTATATATGTATGTGTGTGTATATATATATATATATATATATATATATATATATATATATATATATATACATATATATATATATATATACACATACACACACACACATGGAATATGCAAAATGGGTTGTACTTGTATAGCGCTTTTCTACCCCTTTTTAAGGAGCCCAAAGCGCTTTGACTCTACTTCCACATTCACCCATTCACACACACATTCACACACTGATGGCAGGAGCTGCCATGCAAGGCGCTCACCAGGACCCATCAGGAGCAAGGACACAACAAACGTGACTAGGATGGTAGAAGGTGGGTATCGAACCAGTAACCCTCAGATTGCTGGCACAGCCACTCTACCAACTTCGCCACGCCGTCCAACAATATATACACACACACATATATATACATATACACACATATATATATATATATATGTATATATATATATACACACACACATATATATACACGTGTATGTATATATATATATATATATATATATATATATATATATATACATATATATATAATATACATACATATATGTATAATATACATACATACACATATATACATAGATATATATAATTTATTATATATGTATACATAAAAATGTCATGTTAGCATGTAGCACATGAAGCTATGCTAATGTTGCTAACCTAGCATGATGTCAAAATGTCATGATAGCATGTGGCTCACAAAGCTATGTGAGTGTTGCTAACCTAGCATGATGTTGAAATGTAATGTTAGCATGAAGCTCACATAGCTATGAAAGTGTTGCTAACCTAGCATGTTAAATTGTCATGTTAGCATGTAGCTCAAGTAGCTATGTGAGTGTTGCTAACCTAGCATGGTGTTAAAATGTATTGTTAGCATGAAGCTCACATAGCTATGAAAGGGTTGCTAACCTAGCATGTTAAATTGTCATGTTAGCATGAAGCTCACGTAGCTATGCGAGTGTTGCTAACCTAGCATGATTTTAAACTGTCATGTTAGCATGTAGCTCACATAGCTATGTGAGTGTTGCTAACCTAGCATGGTGTTAAAATGTATTGTTAGCATGAAGCTCACATAGCTATGAAAGTGTTGCTAACCTAGCATGTTAAATTGTCATGTTAGCATGTAGCTCACGTAGCTATGCTAGTGTTGCTAACCTAGCATGATGTCAAAATGTCATGATAGCATGTAGCTCACATAGCTATGTGAGTGTTGCTAACCTAGCATGATGTCAAAATGTCATGATAGCATGTAGCTCACATAGCTATGCTAGTGTTGCTAACCTAGCATGATTTTAAACTGTCATGTTAGCATGTAGCTCACATAGCTATGTGAGCGTTGCTAACCTAGCATGGTGTTAAAATGTATTGTTAGCATGAAGCTCACATAGCTATGAAAGTGTTGCCAACCTAGCATGTTAAATTGTCATGTTAGCATGTAGCTCACGTAGCTATGCGAGTGTTGCTAACCTAGCATGATGTTAAAATGTAATGTTAACATGAAGCTCACATAGCTATGCGAGTGTTGCTAACCTAGCATGGTGTTAAAATGTATTGTTAGCATGAAGCTCACATAGCTATGAAAGTGTTGCTAACCTAGCATGTTAAATTGTCATGTTAGCATGTAGCTCACGTAGCTATGCGAGTGTTGCTAACCTAGCATGATGTTAAAATGTAATGTTAACATGAAGCTCACATAGCTATGCGAGTGTTGCAACCTAGCATGATTTTAAACTGTCATGTTAGCATGTAGCTCACATAGCTATGCTAGTGTTGCTAACCTAGCATGATGTCAAAATGTCATGTTAGCATGTAGCTCACATAGCTATGTGAGTGTTGCTAACCTAGCATGGTGTTAAAATGTATTGTTAGCATGAAGCTCACATAGCTATGAAAGTGTTGCTAACCTAGCATGTTAAATTGTCATGTTAGCATGTAGCTCACGTAGCTATGCGAGTGTTGCTAACCTAGCATGTTAAATTGTCATGTTAGCATGTAGCTCACGTAGCTATGCTAGTGTTGCTAACCTAGCATGATGTCAAAATGTCATGATAGCACGTAGCTCACATAGCTATGTGAGTGTTGCTAACCTAGCATGTCAAAATGTCATGATAGCATGTAGCTCACATAGCTATGCTAGTGTTGCTAACCTAGCATGATTTTAAACTGTTATGTTAGCATGTAGCTCACATAGCTATGTGAGCGTTGCTAACCTAGCATGGTGTTAAAATGTATTGTTAGCATGAAGCTCACATAGCTATGAAAGTGTTGCCAACCTAGCATGTTAAATTGTCATGTTAGCATGTAGCTCACGTAGCTATGCGAGTGTTGCTAACCTAGCATGATGTTAAAATGTAATGTTAACATGAAGTTCACATAGCTATGCGAGTGTTGCTAACCTAGCATGGTGTTAAAATGTATTGTTAGCATGAAGCTCACATAGCTATGAAAGTGTTGCTAACCTAGCATGTTAAATTGTCATGTTAGCATGTAGCTCACGTAGCTATGCGAGTGTTGCTAACCTAGCATGATGTTAAAATGTAATGTTAACATGAAGCTCACATAGCTATGCGAGTGTTGCAACCTAGCATGATTTTAAACTGTCATGTTAGCATGTAGCTCACATAGCTATGCTAGTGTTGCTAACCTAGCATGATGTCAAAATGTCATGATAGCATGTAGCTCACATAGCTATGTGAGTGTTGCTAACCTAGCATGGTGTTAAAATGTATTGTTAGCATGAAGCTCACATAGCTATGAAAGTGTTGCTAACCTAGCATGTTAAATTGTCATGTTAGCATGTAGCTCACGTAGCTATGCGAGTGTTGCTAACCTAGCATGTTAAATTGTCATGTTAGCATGTAGCTCACGTAGCTATGCTAGTGTTGCTAACCTAGCATGATGTCAAAATGTCATGATAGCATGTAGCTCACATAGCTATGTGAGTGTTGCTAACCTAGCATGTCAAAATGTCATGATAGCATGTAGCTCACATAGCTATGCAGTGTTGCTAACCTAGCATGATTTTAAACTGTCATGTTAGCATGTAGCTCACATAGCTATGTGAGTGTTGCTAACCTAGCATGGTGTTAAAATGTATTGTTAGCATGAAGCTCACATAGCTATGAAAGTGTTGCTAACCTAGCATGATGTCAAAATGTCATGATAGCATGTAGCTCACGTAGCTATGTGAGTGTTGCTAACCTAGCATGATGTCAAAATGTCATGATAGCATGTAGCTCACGTAGCTATGCTAGTGTTGCTAACCTAGGATGATGTCAAAATGTCATGATAGCATGTGGCTCACATAGCTATGTGAGTGTTGCTAACCTAGCATGATGTCAAAATGTCATGATAGCATGTAGCTCACATAGCTATGTGAGTGTTGCTAACCTAGCATGGTGTTAAAATGTATTGTTAGCATGAAGCTCACATAGCTATGAAAGTGTTGCTAACCTAGCATGTTAAATTGTCATGTTAGCATGTAGCTCACTTAGCTATGCGAGTGTTGCTAACCTACCATGATGTTAAAATATAATGTTAGCATGAAGCTCACATAGCTATGTGAGTGTTGCAACCTAGCATGATGTTAAAATGTTACGTTAGCATGAAGCTCACATAGCTATGAAAGTGTTGCTAACCTAGCATGTTAAATTGTCATGTTAGCATGTAGCTCACATAGCTATGCTAGTGTTGCTAACCTAGCATGATGTCAAAGTGTCATGATAGCATGTAGCTCACATAGCTATGTGAGTGTTGCTAACCTAGCATGATGTCAAAATGTCATGATAGTATGTAGCTCACGTAGCTATGCAGTGTTGCTACCCTAGCATGATTTTAAACTGTCATGTTAGCATGTAGCTCACATAGCAATGTGAGTGTTGCTAACCTAGCATGGTGTTAAAATGTATTGTTAGCATGAAGCTCACATAGCTATGAAAGTGTTGCTAACCTAGCATGTTAAATTGTCATGTTAGCATGTAGCTCACGTCGCTGTGCGAGTGTTGCTAACCTAGCATGATGTTAAAATGTAATGTTAACATGAAGCTCACATAGCTATGCGAGTGTTGCAACCTAGCATGATGTTAAAATGTAATGTTAGCATGAAGCTCACATAGCTATGAAAGTGTTGCTAACCTAGCATGTTAAATTGTCATGTTAGCATGTAGCTCACGTAGCTATGCTAGTGTTGCTAACCTAGCATGATGTCAAAATGTCATGATAGCATGTAGCTCAAATAGCTATGCTAGTGTTGCTAACCTAGCATGATTGTAAACTGTCATGTTAGCATGTAGCTCACATAGCTATGTGAGTGTTGCTAACCTAGCATGGTGTTAAAATGTATTGTTAGCATGAAGCTCACATAGCTATGAAAGTGTTGCTAACCTAGCATGTTAAATTGTCATGTTAGCATGTAGCTCACATAGCTATGTGAGTGTTGCTAACCTAGCATGATGTCAAAATGTCATGATAGCATGTAGCTCACGTAGCTATGCTAGTGTTGCTAACCTAGGATGATGTCAAAATGTCATGATAGCATGTGGCTCACATAGCTATGTGAGTGTTGCTAACCTAGCATGGTGTTAAAATGTATTGTTAGCATGAAGCTCACATAGCTATGAAAGTGTTGCTAACCTAGCATGTTAAATTGTCATGTTAGCATGTAGCTCACGTAGCTATGCGAGTGTTGCTAACCTACCATGATGTTAAAATATAATGTTAGCATGAAGCTCACATAGCTATGTGAGTGTTGCAACCTAGCATGATGTTAAAATGTTACGTTAGCATGTAGCTCACGTAGCTATGCTCATGTTGCTGATGTTTGTGTCCTCCTGTCCTAATGTTACATAGTTGTATGTGATTACATGACATCTATTACATTGGGCAAGTGCACAGCTACAGTGTATATGTCAAAAGTGGATCATGTACACAAAATAACTTCGTGTCAAAAACACGTGACTAACTATACACTACTGTGTACTTATGTTGGATGGATGATGACATGAAAAACAGTTAAAAATATTATATTGTCGGACATTTACCGCAGCTCTGGGTCTGTGGTCGTCCTCGGTTCCATCCTGATGTCGCCGCTGGCTGAGGCTCCTCAGTTCGGCTCTGTGGGACTCGGCGGCCCCGCTGAACATGTGGACCCTGAGCCAGTGGTAGACCATGTCCGCACTTCCTTCGCAGTCCACCAGGCCGAGCTGCGCCGTCCCCTGCAGGCGACACCTCGACATTGCAGCCTAGCCAAACACCACGCCGCTCGCCGGCCTCCCCACTTACCAGGAGCTCCTCCTGAGCCTGCGGGCCCAGCGAGCAGAGCGACAGCTGCAAGGCGCACGCCGCCAAGGCGTTGGCGGGCACGGGGACGCGGAAGCCTTCATTGAAGCTGACGTGCGGCTGCGGCTCCAGCGCCGTGCAGCAGTAGAAGGCGCAGGCCCGGCCCACGTCCAGCGGCATCAGGTGCACCTTGACGAAGCTGCGGGGACGCAATGGAGCAAGCGAGCTTAGCAAAAGTACAAAGTCGGTGGTCAGAACTTCACTTCCTTAAACTTGGGAGAATATATGTCTGTAAGTAGTTGACCATTAGGTGTGGTGTTCCTGGGATTAAAGCCCTGACCTTTTCTCCTACAAAAATATTGCTGGGTATTGTGGCCAAACAGCTCCATTTTTGTTTCATCTGACCAACAGTACTTTCCTCCAGAAGGTCTTATCTTTGTCCATGTGATGTCAGATGAAACAAAAATTGATGTTGGAGAAGAAAAGGTGAGGCCTTCAATCCCAGGAACACCCAGCCTACCGTCAAGCATGTTGGTGGTAGTATTATGCTCTGGGCCTGTTTTGCTGCCAATGGTACTGGTGCTTTATAGAGAGTAAACGGGACTATGAAAAAAGAGGATTACCTCCAAATTCTTCAGGACAAGCTAAAATCATCAGGGTCTTGAGCGGTTGGGTGTTCCAACAGGAGAATGACCCCAAACACACGTCAAAAGTGGTAAAGGAATGGCTAAATCCGGCTATAATGAAGGTTGTAGAATGGCCTTCCCAAAGTCCTGACTTAAACAAGTGGACAAGGCTGAAGAAATTCAATAGTAGATTGGATACATTTATCAATAAAAGTAGGACGCTCGGGGAGAACCAATTTGGATTTAGAGCAGATATCTCAACTATCCCCAACCCGGAGTGCCATCTCCGGGTTGGGGAGGAGACCCTGCCCCAAGTGGAGGAGTTCAAGTACCTAGGAGTCTTGGGGGAAGAGTGGATCGTGAGATCGACAGGCGGATCGTTGCGGCGTCTTCAGTAATGCGGACGTTGTACCGATCCGTTGTGGTGAAGAAGGAGCTGAGCCGGAAGGCAAAGCTCTCAATTTACCGGTCGATCTACGTTCCCATCCTCACCTATGGTCATGAGCTTTGGGTCATGACCGAAAGGATAAGATCACGGGTACAAGCGGCCGAAATGAGTTTTTGTCAGCCTGTCAATGGTAAAATACATTGTACCCTAGCATCTAGCTAACATATGTGCTAACTTTACTTCCTCAGATTTTGAAGAATATATGCCTGCAAGTAGTTGAACGTTTGCTCTTTTATGTCAACTTTTATCTCTCTAAATATCATTGTGTGGACGTTTACAAGAGTCGAAAAAAATGGTGATTGAGATGCTAATTGTTTTTAGCCTGTCAATGGCAAAATACACTGTATGTTAGCATCAAACTAGCGGTATTAAGGTACTAACTTTTGCTCATATCAGACTGTAGTGCCGATTTGACAACATTTGTACATGTTTTTGGCATTGCACGTACTTTAATGTACATTATTTTATGTACTTAGTTTTGACATTAACCTGCTGAGCAAAATTTCTAACTTATGTCAAGTTTTATCTCTCTAAACGTCATTGTGTGGACGTTTGCAACAGTCTGAATAAATTGCGATTTAGATGCTAATTTTTGTTAGCCTGTCAATGGCAAAATACATTGTATGTTAGCATCAAGGTAGCGCACTACCCTTTTTACTACATAGTTTCAGTTGCTTGTTTTTGTTCATATCAGAATGTAGTGCCGATTTGATAACATTTGTACATGTTTTTGGCATTTCACGTACATTAATGTACATTATTTTATGTACTTAGTTTTGACATTAACCTGCTGAGCTAAATTTCTAACTTATGTCAAGTTTTATCTCTCCAAACGTCATTGTGTGGACGTTTGCAACAGTCTGAATAAATTGCGATTTAGATGCTAATTTTTGTTAGCCTGTCAATGGCAAAATACATTGTATGTTAGCATCAAGGTAGCGCACTACCTTTTTTACTACATAGTTTCAGTTGCTTGTTTTTGTTCATATCAGAATGTAGTGCCGATTTGATAACATTTGTACTTTTTTTTGGCATTTCATGTGCATTAAGGTACATTCTTAGCCTATCAATGGCAAAATACATTGTATGTTAGCATCAAGCTAGCACACTACTACTAAAACTAAGCACATAAAAGTATGTACATTCTTTTACGCGCTTAGTTTTATGTGCTTTTATTTCTCTAAAGGCCATTGTGTGGACCTTTGCAACAGTCTAAATAAATTGCGATTGACATGCTAATTTTTGTCAGCCTGTCAATGGTAAAATACATTGTACCCTAGCATCAAGCTAACATATGTGCTAACTTTACTTCCTCAGACTTTGTAGAATATATGCCTGCAAGTAGTTGAACGTTTGCTCTTTTATGTCAACTTTTATCTCTCTAAATATCATTGTGTGGACGTTTACAAGAGTCGAAATAAATGGTGATTGAGATGCTAATTGTTTTTAACCTGTCAATGGCAAAATACATTGTATGTTAGCATCAAGGTAGCGCACTACCTTTTTTACTACATAGTTTCAGTTGCTTGTTTTTGTTCGTATCAGAATGTAGTGCCGATTTGATTATATTTGTACATGTTTTTGGCATTTCATGTGCATTAAGGCACATTCTTAGCCTATCAATGGCAAAATACATTGTATGTTAGCATCAAGCTAGCACACTACTACTAAAACTAAGCACATAAAAGTATGTACATTCTTTTACATGCTTGGGTTTATGTTCTTTTATTTCTCTAAAGGCCATTGTGTGGACCTTTGCAACAATCTAAATAAATTGCGATTGACATGCTAATTTTTGTCAGCCTGTCAATGGTAAAATACATTGTACGTTAGCATCAAGCAAATTTATGTGCTAACTTTACTTTCTCAGACTTTGAAGAATATATGCCTGCAAGTAGTTGAACGTTTGCTCTTTTATGTCGACTTTTATCTCATAAATATCATTGTGTGGACGTTTACAAGAGTCGAAAAAAATGGTGATTGAGATGCTAATTGTTTTTAGCCTGTCAATGGCAAAATACAGTGTATGTTAGCATCAAGGTAGCGCACTACCTTTTTTACTACATAGTTTCAGTTGCTTGTTTTTGTTCATATCAGAATGTAGTGCCGATTTGATAACATTTGTACATGTTTTTGGCATTTCATGAGCATTAAGGTACATTCTTAGCCTATCAATGGCAAAATACATTGTATGTTAGCATCAAGCTAGCACACTACTACTAAAACTAAGCACATAAAAGTATGTACATTCTTTTACGTGCTTAGTTTTATGTGCTTTTATTTTTCTAAAGGCCATTGTGTGGACCTTTGCAATAAATTGCGATTGACATGCTAATTTTTGTCAGCCTGTCAATGGTAAAATACATTGTACCCTAGCATCAAGCTAACATATGTGCTAACTTTACTTTCTCAGACTTTGAAGAATATATGCCTGCAAGTAGTTGAACGTTTGCTCTTTTATGTCAACTTTTATCTCTCTAAATATCATTGTGTGGACGTTTACAAGAGTCGAAATAAATGGTGATTGAGATGCTAATTGTTTTTAGCCTGTCAATGGCAAAATACAGTGTATGTTAGCATCAAGGTAGCGCACTACCTTTTTTACTACATAGTTTCAGTTGCTTGTTTTTGTTCATATCAGAATATAGTGCCGATTTGATAACATTTGTACATGTTTTTGGCATTTCATGAGCATTAAGGTACATTCTTAGCCTATCAATGGCAAAATACATTGTATAGTAGCATCAAGCTAGCACACTACTACTAAAACTAAGCACATAAAAGTATGTGCATTCTTTTACGTGCTTAGTTTTATGTGCTTTTATTTCTCTAAAGGCCATTGTGTGGACCTTTGCAACAATCTAAATAAATTGCGATTGACATGCTAATTTTAGTCAGCCTGTCAATGGTAAAATACATTGTACCTTAGCATCAAGCTAACATATGTGCTAACTTTACTTCGTCAGATTTTGAAGAATATATGCCTGCAAGTAGTTGAAAGTTTGCTCTTTGTCAACTTTTATCTCTCTAAATATCATTGTGTGGACGTTTACAAGAGTCGAAATAAATGGTGATTGAGATGCTAATTGTTTTTAGCCTGTCAATGGCAAAATACAGTGTATGTCAGCATTAAGGTAGCGCACTACCTTTTTTACTATATAGTTTCAGTTTCTTGTTTGTGCTCATATAAGACTGTAGTGCCGATTCAACATTTGTACATGTTTTTGGCATTTCACGTGCATTAATGTACATTCTTAGCCTGTCAATGGCTAAATACATTGTATGTTAGCATCAAGCTAGCGCACTACTCCTAAATTAAGCACATAAAAGAATGTACATTTTTTTTATGAGCTTAGTTTTATGTGCTTTTACTAAATGCCATTGTGTAGATTTTTGCAACAGTCTAAATAAATCGCGACTGACATGCTAATTTTTGTTAGCCTGTCAATGGTAAAATACATTATACGTTAGCATCAAGCCAACATATGTGCTGACTTTACTTCCTCATAGACTTTGGAGAATATATGCCTGTAAGTAGTTGAACATTTGCTCCCTTATGTCAACTTTTATTTCTCTAAACATCATTGTGTGGATGTTTGCAACAGTCTAAATAGATCGCGTTTGAGATGCTAATTTCTGTTAGCCCGTCAATGGCAAAATACATTGTATGTTAGCATCAAGCTAGCGCACTACCTTTTTTACTGTATATTTTCAGTTGCTTGTTTTTACTATCAGACCGTAGTGCCGATTTAACAACATTTGTACCTGTTTTTGGCATCATGTTTATAAATTTACATCCTTTTAATGCTAAGTTTGACAGTCATTTCATTTGGAGGCAATCAATAAACATGCTCAACCTGGAAGTCCCTAAAAGGAAGAACTGTTCACATATCGGTCCAACTAAATACTTACATTCAGGGAGGGCAGAATAGTAGAAGAAATTGATACAAATTAACCAATGAACCCTGATTGAATCACAATTGAAATGTGGGTGGTTGATGAGCCTTTTGTGTGCTCGTGGGTTGCTATGTCCCTCTAACGTCGTTCATGACATCTGCCTGTCATTTATTACTGTATTTATCATTAGCATCGTTATTATTTCTATTTGTGGGGAGCAAAACAACACTTCATGTTTGCTAGACCAGTGTTTTTCAACCACTGTGCCGCGGCACACTAATGTGCCGTGGGAGATTATCTATTATCCCCAAATTAGGTTAAAAATATTTTTTTCAAGCCAGTAATTATAATCTGCAAATTATGTGTTGTTGTTGAGTCTCAGTGCTGTCTAGAGCTCGGCAGCGTGTAATACTCTTCCATATCATTAGGTGGCAGCAGGTAGCTAATTGCTTTGTAGATGTTGGAAACAGTGGGAGGCAGTGTGCAGGTAAAAAAGTGTCTAATGCTTAAACCAAAAATAAACAAAATGTGAGTGCCCCTAAGAAAACACATTGAAGTTTAGGGAAGGCTATGCAGAACAAAACTAAAACTGAATTGGCTACAAAGTAAACACAGACAGAATGCTGGACGACAGCAAAGACTTACTGTGGAACAAAGATGGCGTCCACAATGTACATCCTAACATGACATGACAATCGACAATGTCCCCATGAAGAAGGATAAAAACAAAGTAGATGTGAGAAATAACGCTCAAAGGAAGACATTAAACTGCTACAGGAAAACACCAAAAAAAGAGAAAAAGCCACCAAAATTGGAGCTCAAGACAAGAACTAAAACACTACACACAGGAAAACTGGGGAAAAAAACCTCCAAATAAGTCACGGCGTGATGTGACAGGTGAAGGCATTAATGTGAAAGAAAAGGCATTGAAGCTTAGGGAAGGCTATGCAGAACAAAACTAAAACTGAACTGGCTACAAAGTAAACAAAAAGAGAATGCTGGACGACAGCAAAGACTTACTGCGGAGCAAAGATGGCGTTCACAAAATACATCCGAACATGACATGACAATCGACAATGTCCCCACGAAGAAGGATAAAAACAAAGTAGATGCGGGAAATAACGCTCAAAGGAAGACATGAAACTGCTACAGGAAAACACCAAAAAAAAGAGAAAAATCCACCAAAATTGGAGCTCAAGACAAGAACTAAAACACTACACACAAGAAAACAGCAAAAAAAATCCAAATATGTCACGGCGTGATGTGACAGGTGAAGGCATTAATGTGAAAGAAAAGGCATTGAAGCTTAGGCAACGCTATGCAGAACAAAACTAAAACTGAACTGGCTACAAAGTAAACAAAACGAGAATGTTGGACAACAGCAAAGACTTACTGTGGAGCAAAGATGGCGTCCACAAAATACATCCGAACATGACATGTTTTGTCAACTTAGTTTTGTTTTTCAATGATTTCTGCTGGTGGTGTGCCTCCGGATTTTTTCAAGGCAAAAATATGCATGGGCTCAAAACAGGTTGAAAAACACTGTGCTGGACAATTCATGTCATTTAAATCAATGTTTGAAAAAAACAAGAAAACAAAAACTGTATGAAGATGGTCTGAAAACCCCATCCATCCATCCATTTTCTACTGCTTATTCCCTTTTGGGGTGGCGGGCGGCGCTGGCGCCTATCTCAGCTACAATCGGGCGGAAGGCGGGGTACACCCTGGACAAGTCGCCACCTCATCGCAGGGCCAACACAGATAGACAGACAACATTCACACTCACATTCACACACTAGGGACCATTTAGTGTTGCCAAGCAACCTATCCCCAGGTGCATGTCTTTGGAAGTGGGAGGAAGCCGGAGTACCCGTAGGGAACCCACGCATTCACGGGGAGAACATGCAAACTCCACACAGAAAGATCCCGAGCCTGGATTTGAACCCAGGACTGCAGGAACTTCGTATTGTGAGGCAGACGCACTAACCCCTCTGCCACCGTGAAGCCTGGTCTGAAAACATGTTTTTAAATGGATCAAACCAAAACATAAAAAACCAGCAGGTCTTTGGGGACAAGCGCTCACTCACACTTTGTGTCCGTCCCTCACGGCGGACCTGCTGAGGTTCTTCAGCTGGAGCAGATGCAGACGCAGAGTCTGCGAGGCCGACTCCCACCTGGACAGACGTGCGAGGGGGACAAGGTGAGGTTAGGTCCTCCTCGGCCAAAATGGAAGCCCACAAGCTTACTGGGACTCACAGCAGGCCCAGTTGGATCTGCGGGGGCTCGTTGGGGATGGTCTGCTCCTTGGTGAAGGACATGTCCTCGGACTCCTCCGCCCTGTTGGGACGACAAGGCAGCAAGAAATGAGGTCTGGCTCCGTGTCGCTCGCTCACGGACGGAGTGGGCGTCGCTCACTTCCTGCCCCACGCCTCGAACACGCCGCTGTCGGTCGCCAGGGCGTCCTCGGACACGCCTGCGGAGACTCTCCTGGTCCTCCTGCTGCTTCTGTTGGCGCTGTTTCCCCGTAGAGTCACTCCTGCACACCAGAATGCAGGTGGTGCATATGTGAATGGACAAACATGTTGACATGATGTCTGAATTTCAATAGAGAGATGGATGTTTACAGTGTTTTAGTTTGTTAATGGGCAACCATGTTAATATTATGTGTGTATTTGAATGGATAGATGGATATTTTCATTGTTTGTGTACGTGAATGGACAAACATGTTAACATTATGTGTGTATTTGAATGATAAACAGATGCTTTCATTGTTTGTGTACGTGGATGGACAACCATGTTAATATTATGTGTGTATTTGAATGGATGGATGGATATTTTCATTGTGTGTGTACGTGAATGGGCAAACATGTTAACATTATGTGTGTATTTGAATGATAAACAGATGCTGTCATTGTTTGTGTACGTGGATGGACAAACAGGTTGACATTATGTGTGTATTTGAATGGATAGAAAACTGTTTTTATTGTTTGTGTACATGAATGAACACACGTTAACATTATGCGTGTATTTGAATGGATAAGACAGATGTTTTCATTGGGTGTACGTGAATGGACAAACATGTTGCTATGTACTTGATTTATTCAGGTGTTACCATTTAGTGGTCAATTGTACGGAATATGTGCTGAACTGAAAAGTTTCAATCAATCAATCAATCAATGTTTCCATTGTTTGTGTACGTGAATGGATAGACAGATGTTTTCATTGTGTGTATATGTGAATGGACAAACATGTTGACATGATGTCTGAATTTCAATAGAGAGATGGATGTTTGCATTGTTTTAGTTTGTCAATGGGCAACCATGTTAATATTATGTGTGTATTTGAATGGATAGATGGATATTTTCATTGTTTGTGTACGTGAATGGACAAACATGTTAACATTATGTGTGTATTTGAATGATAAACAGATGCTTTCATTGTTTGTGTACGTGAATGGACAAACATGTTGACATGATGTCTGAATTTCAATAGAGAGATGGATGTTTACATTGTTTTAGTTTGTTAATGGGCAACCATGTTAATATTATGTGTGTATTTGAATGGATAGAGGGATATTTTCATTGTTTGTGTACGTGAATGGACAAACATGTTAACATTATGTGTGTATTTGAATGATAAACAGATGCTGTCATTGTTTGTGTACGTGGATGGACAAACAGGTTGACATTATGTGTGTATTTGAATGGATAGAAAAATGTTTTTTATTGTTTGTGTACATGAATGAACACACGTTAACATTGCGCGTGTATTTGAATGGATAAGACAGATGTTTTCATTGGGTGTACGTGAATGGACAAACATGTTGCTATGTACTTGATTTACGTTGACCCCGACTTAAACAAGTTGAAAAACTTATTCGGGTGTTACCATTTAGTGGTCAATTGTACGGAATATGTGCTGAACTGAAAAGTTTCAATCAATCAATCAATCAATGTTTCCATTGTTTGTGTACGTGAAAAGATAGACAGATGTTTTCATTCTGTGTGTATGTGAATGGACAAACATGTTGACATGATGTCTGAATTTCAATAGAGAGATGGATGTTTACATTGTTTTAGTTTGTTAATGGGCAACCATGTTAATATTATGTGTGTATTTGAATGGATAGATGGATATTTTCATTGTTTGTGTACGTGAATGGACAAACATGTTAACATTATGTGTGTATTTGAATGATAAACAGATGCTTTCGTTGTTTGTGTACGTGGATGGACAACCATGTTAATATTATGCGTGTATTTGAATGGATAGATGGATATTTTCATTGTTTGTGTACGTGAATGGAAAAACATGTTAACATTATGTGTGTATTTGAATGATAAACAGATGCTTTCATTGTTTGTGTACGTGGATGGACAAACAGGTTGACATTATGTGTGTATTTGAATGGATAGAAAAATGTTTTTTATTGTTTGTGTACATGAATGAACACACGTTAACATTGTGCGTGTATTTGAATGGATAAGACAGATGTTTTCATTGGGTGTACGTGAATGGACAAACATGTTGCTATGTACTTGATTTATTCAGGTGTTACCATTTAGTGGTCAATTGTACGGAATATGTGCTGAACTGAAAAGTTTCAATCAATCAATCAATCAATGTTTCCATTGTTTGTGTACGTGAATGGATAGACAGATGTTTTCATTGTGTGTATATGTGAATGGACAAACATGTTGGCATGATGTCTTTATTTCAATAGATAGATGGATGTTTACATTGTTTTTGTATGTTAATGGGCAACCATGTTAATATTATATTGTGTATTTGAATGGATAGATGAATGTTTTTATTGTTTGTGTACGTGAATAGACAAACATCTTAAAATTATGTGTATTTGAATGGATAGACAGATGTTTTCATTGTTTGTGTACGTGAAAAGATAAGACAGATGTTTTCATTG